>NC_085874.1:25815983-25820983 GCF_034702125.1 Engraulis encrasicolus | reverse complement strand
CGAGAGTGGTATGCACCAGAAGCTGGGAATGTAACTCTTTAAAAATATTTTTGGCTTTATTCGTGACCGTACTGTATAAGAGATGATGGGGAAGTGGAAGAGAGAGACGGGGAAGGATCAGGAAATGACTCAGGCTGGACTTGAACCTTGGGTGACCGGCGTCAACTCAGTCCACTGTGCCATCTTCCATCTTTCTTTCTTTGAGCTGTGTCCGAATGATCTGAAGAAAGTTTATGTTTGCTCATGTATAGTATGTACCGTAGGATTTAAATTTCTATAGAAATGATTTGCACATGCAAGTGTGTAAGTGTAAAGTGAGTGAATTGGCAAACGTACGACATATTTTATCTGACTAATCAGGTTTAAATGACTTAAATGCTTCTCCGATTTATTTTTAGCGGTGCCTTCAAGCAGTAGTCTCGAAGTAACCAACCACTATGGCACTTTTATTTTTATTCCTTTGCCAAACGCTGAGTCATGGTAAATATTGTTACTCTGGTTATTATACTGTAGATCCACTGTAATAGAGAACCATTAAAATAAAGTGTTACCGAAGATTGGATTGGAAAAACACATTTAGGCAGTAGCAGATTGTCCTCGGCTGTACCAGCTGTAGTATCAACGCGCTCTTAATTTGTGGCGTTATGCCTCAACAACTTTTCCTTTCGAATACTGTCTGTTTGGTTTTACTCAGCTGGCTTCAACTGCACATTTATTATATGAGGGAGGAAGGAGCCCTGAGGTGGAAAAACCTACACTAGAAACCAAATGCATATTTTCTCCATATTTTCTATATATTTTCCTTGATTTGCAGTTTTGCTATTGTCATGTTGCATTAAAACGCTAGTTTTATTAAATAAAATGTAATTTAATTCTGTATTATGGATGTATTGAGACTGTTTTGTTGATTACTTCAGTTTTGATAGTTAATGTATTAAGTCAGTGCAATAACAGATAGAAGTAATCGACTGATACAGTGTGCAAGAATAACTCTGTGTGTGTGTGTGTGTGTGTGTGTGTGTGTGTGTGTGTGTGTGTGTGTGTGTGTGTGTGTGTGTGTGTGTGATATCTACGTGCGTGTGTGTGTCCCTGCAGTGATCACATGACGACGGCCGGTGACGACCGCATGACAAAGATGTGGGACCTACAGAAGAGCCACACACCCCTCGTTACCACCAAACGCTACCTGACCACCGAGTCCATTTGGCCGTTGCAGTGGTCCGGCACCGTAATGTCTCAGGAAAACGCTTACGTCACGTGAGTCTGGCACTGTCAACCCTATGTTCCCCCAGTCCTATGTTCCCACATCATTACGTTCTCACAGCTCTATGTTCCCACAGCCCTATGTTCCCACAACCCTATGTTCCCACAGCCCTTTGTTGTGACATCATTACGGTCTCACAGCTCAGTGTTCCCCCAGCCCTCTATTCCCCCAACCCTATGGTGTTCCGCCAGCCCTATGTTTCCACAGCCCTTTGGTGTTCCCACAGCCCTATGTTCTCCCATCATTACGTTCTCACAGCTCAGTGTTCCCCCAGCCCTGTGTTACCACAGGCCTATGTTCTGACACCCCCATTTTTCCACAGCCATATGTTCCTCCAGCCCTGTGCAGAGTTGTATGAAGTAGAAGTAGAAGTACTCTTCCAGATGTAAGTACAACAGTAGTGGTATGATATAATATGGTTTCAACTTTGTAATATCATAGTACTGGTGTTGTAACTACATATGTAAGAGTACTTCTACTTCTACTTAATACAACTCTGGGGTGGGTTTCTCAAAAGAGAAGTTGTTAGCCTGTTAGCAACTTCGGTAGTTGCCAATGGGAAAATGCATTGAAAACAGCAAAGTAGCTAATGTAGTTAGCAACTTTGGTTTTGAGAAATTCACCCCTGGCCCTATGTTCTTACATAATTACGTTCTCACAGCCCTGTGTTCCCACATCCGTATGTTCCACCAGCCCTATGTTCCCACAGTTTTATGTTCCCAACGCTCTATGGGATTCCCACAGGCCTATGTTGCCACAGTTTTGTGTTCCCACAGCCTATTGGTGTTCTCACAGTTCTGTTCCCCCAGCCGTATGTTGTTCCCCCAGCTCCATTCGGAACTTTTCCGGGTGGTACTGTACTCTTGGGGTGCCAACCAAGGAGTGCAGGCTCCATTCAGAATGAATGAGCTGCGCTCTCTCGACAGCGCTCCCTAGGTGAACTGCAGGCATGGGTCGACTAGTGAGTGGGGAGGCTGTATGTAAACCGGCTGTGGCTCTATGTTCCCACAGCCCTATGTCCCCACAGCTCTATGGTGTTCCCACAGCCCTATGTTTCCCCAGCTGCTTTCTCACAGCTCTACATTCCCACAGCTCTATGGTGTTGCCACAGCCCCATGTTCCCACAGCTCGGTGTTTCCTCAATTCTACAGTCCCACAGTTCTGTGTGCCCTCAAATCTGTGTTCCCACAATTGTGTGTTCCCACAACTCTACATTCCCACAACTCTACGTGCCCACAGCTTTATTTTCCCACAACTCTATGTTCTCACAGCTCTACAGTATGTTCCCACACATGTTTGCTAAAGCATTATTTATTTTAGTAAGAGAATTTGGAAAAGCCAAACACCAACATGGAACCTACACAGGTGTCGGCTGTAACCTCTATGCTTGCATAGCAAGTTTCCTCTTATGTCTGTGTAACTGTAACATGTTCACTGCCTTGTCTTACCTTAATTTGACCACTCATCGTTTTAGCTTAATCTGATTGGTCTCATTTTCATTCCTTATTGCTATTATTTTATAAGCGTAATCTTGACACATTTCATCCTCTATCCAGTGCATTTGTTCTCTTTTGTCATGGCAACGCTGCTCCAAGGTGTCACTTTGTCAATACTCTGTCTGTGTCTTCTCACCCCCGTCGTGTCTCTTCCAGCACTGTCATCATCCATTCGATACCTTTTCCATCTACTGTCATTTGTCCTATGGTACATCTCCGTCATTGAATCGCCTCATCAATATCTTTATTGTCACATCGCTCCACTTGTCGTGATTTCTCACCACCATCCCATGTCCCCTGCCTCGTCTTATTCGTCTCTACTCTACTTTTTTTTATCATTATTATTTTTAACCTTCCTGTTTTATTGCTGCCTTTTTCATCTTGTTTTTATCTGCCTTTATCTTCTTTTACGGCACGCCTTGCACAGCTATTGTTATTATGCTTTTTGTCTTCTCTCTTTTTTGCATGGTTTTTATCTCTTTGTGTAAAGCACATTGAATTGCTTCGATGTATGAAATGTGCTTAAGAAATAAATTGCCTGGCCCTGCCGTTGTATCAAACGGCTTCCTTGACGGAAGTCTGCTCTCTCTGAGTGCATTTCTGGTTCACAACAAAACACCATTTTAATAATTAATTAAATACATAATTAAAATCATATTAATATTCAATATTTAAAAATATTTGTTCAAAAAAAGGAGCAAATATTAAATATGCAAAGGGAGAACTTTGTGCAAAAAGGGAAAACTTGAAAGTCCTTATGGCTGCATCCACAGTCTGTTTACATGCTTGTGTTTGTGATGTTTGCTATGATTACGTCCTCTTTTTTTTGAAAGTCGCTTTTTATAAATCGTCTGCCAAATGCAATGTAATGTAATGTAATGTTTACATGCTTGCGTGATTGCTTTGTGTGCAGGCTGGGCCATCAGGGGCTTCACTATGTAGAGTCAGGCTTCATGGGCCTCAGGCACTTGTTTATGCTCCCAAGGAAGGCCACCGTTTGGGTAAGCAAATCCACATCTCTTTTTAAGATTTTCCTAAAGGTGCTGCACTGTGTAATATTTTAAGATAAGATAAACTTTTATTGTCTGTTTGCACAGAAATGTGTCTTGCATGACACTTCTCGACAATCCACATGTACATGCACATTAAAGACACACAAAACACAATATGGCCTTAAGAGTCTACTCAAGTCATCTATTTATTAGTTCATTTTCAGAATTCATGCTGCCTATTCACAAATACTACCTTTTCCATGAATACTTACATTCATTATGACTGGACTTGCTGTTTTCATACATGAACAGAGGGGTTGTCTCCATTGTCCACCATTTTGAATGACCAAAAACAGACATTTTTAGCTGCAAAACTTAACTTGGAGTACTTTGGTCATGCTAGTAAATATTAGTTTATTACTCAGTGAATATTCATGAAACGATCAAATTTGGCGGTGGACTGCACAGTTTCAATGAGCACCAAAGCTGCAATAACCTTCTCTGATTTCTTTATCAAAGTTGATTATTCATCAATGGCATTACAGTTATTCAATAAGGTCATAGAATTCATAAAAGATGTTGCCTCAGTGGTGTGTGCGTGAGTGCGTGTGTGTGTGTGCACGTTTGCATGTGAATTTAGAAAAGTTAATATGTTTCCTCTGTGTTGTGTGTGTTTTGTGTGTGTGTGTTTTGTGTGGCTATGCAGAGCGTGTCCATGTCAGAGTGGCTGAACTGCTGTGTGACTGGCGACGGCATCGGGGAGTTGATGATGATGCTGGTCCCCACACTGGGCAGGAACGCCCTCCACCTCAAGAAGACCAATGAACGCAGATTTGTACGTAGACCAAACGTCAAAGATGGCCCGATTGAGTTTTCAAAAGCAATTTTTCCCCCTTTGTGTTAAGGATTTTTAAAATTACAACATACATCTTAAAACAAAAGATCCAATTAATCATCATAACATGTCTGACTAAATACCATACATCTTACTTAACCTACAGTATATATTTTTGCTTGAAATCTTTGATGTCTTGATGAATATTTACACTGATGTTATGGCCATATTCCCCTGATTTTATATTACTCTTTGAATTAATTGCAACTCCCACTTGATTCCACTGTCTATTAGTTGGCTGGCTGGCTTAATTTCATGTATCTATCCTTTATTTAGCCAGGATTGTCCCATTGAGACCAAGAATCTCTTCTGCCAGGGAGTCCTGGTCAAAATGTGCACTGCATGCTATCACC
>NC_085874.1:25793483-25808483 GCF_034702125.1 Engraulis encrasicolus | reverse complement strand
GCACCCACCTCAAGCATGGATGGATGGATGAATGGATGGATGGATGGATTGATGGATGGAGGACTCACCC
The DNA here is from genome assembly GCF_034702125.1 of Engraulis encrasicolus. Taxonomy (NCBI): domain Eukaryota; kingdom Metazoa; phylum Chordata; class Actinopteri; order Clupeiformes; family Engraulidae; genus Engraulis; species Engraulis encrasicolus. The sequence continues at coordinate 25,808,413 of NC_085874.1, read as the reverse complement.
ACCCAACCCAACCTATTTGGAGTAGACTGGACATAGGACTAAGGACAGTGTGCTCTGGTTTGCAACCCACCCCAAGCTTGGATGGATGGATGGATGGATGGATGGATGGATGGATGGATGGATGGATGGATGGATGGATGGATGGATGGATGGACTCATCCACCCAACCCAACCTGTTTGGAGTGCCACAGAGGGCTGAGGACAGTGTGCTCTGGGTTGCATCCAGCACACCAAAGCTTGGATGGATGGATGGATGGATGGACTCACCCACCCAACCCAAACTGTTTGGAGTAGACTGAGGACGGTGTGCTGTGGTTTGCAACCAGCACACAAAAGCTTGGATGGATGACCCACACACACACACCAGCCTGTGGTGCTTTTCTCGAAAGCGTCGTTGCTAACTAAGTTTTACTTACTTGGTAAATTGCAATGCAATTTCCCCATAGGCAACCTACTAAGCTGCTAACGGGTTAACAACATTGATCCTGTTTGGAGCACCACAGAAGACTGAGGGCACTGTGCTCTGTGCTCCAACCAGCACACCGAAGCTTGAATGGGTTACCCACCCACCCAATCAAATCTGTTTGGAGATCCACAGTGGACTGAGGACCTTGTGCTCCACCAATCTCTTAAGAGCACCACTTACAGTATCTCACCTCTATCAGGGCAGCAAGTAAGGGAGTAGACAGTGAAAAAAACAAGCCACCAGTGCACAGGTGATTCAGGAAGTAAGTCACTTGAATTAAGTTATGGAGCTCCACAGATGACTAAGGACACTGTGCTCTGGGTTCCAACCAGCACACCAAAGGTTGGGAGCTGCCCTGTTTCCAACAATGTTCCTGACCTCTCTCCTATGGTAACATCACAATAATGGACACAATAATAAAGAGAACTCTGGTCTCTGGTGTAGCGCCACACAAAACGTGTCTTCCCCTCCCTCACCTGTTCAGAATAGCACCATGGACCATAATTTGCGGGCCTATCTGCTCTGCGTTCCGAGCACCACACCACACCCCAATCATGCCAGCTTACCCACCTCTAACAATGTTCCTGACCATCAGAACAACACTTAGATGATGTATGACGTTCATTATGTCTTTAGGCTATAACCGTTTTAGTTCTTTTGTTTCAGACATGTAAAAGTTTATCTTTTACCTGACGTGTTTCGACGGTGAAACTTCCGTCTTCCGTCACTTCTGTCAGGTAAAAGATAACAAACTTTTACATGTCTGAAACAAAATAACCCAAACAGTAACACTCAGATGAACTGCACCCCTCATTCACCAACTCTCTTCACAGCAGCAAAGAACAATGTGATCTGGTTTGCTATGACTACACTAACACTTACACCCCCCCTACCCCCCAAATCAGGGTATCAAGTAAGGAAGTAGACAATGAGATAAACACGCCACCAGTGCAGAGGTGTTCCAGGGAGTAGACAGTGACCCAAACAAGCCACCTGTACACAGGTGTTCCAGGAAGTAGGGTTAGTCACTTACATTAGGTTACAATATGTGTCAATTTTCAAGTAGGGAAATCTTGTTGTATTTTTTTCTCCAGTAAAAAAGTTGGCACTTTCCATGAAGTTTGTATGAATGTGTTAGTGTTACAACACTTGATGAATGTGAATTATATGAATACAAACTTCATTGAAAGTGTTAATGAAAAATGAAATGTAAAAAGTCACAGAGGTCCTCTACAAGAACGTTAAGCACTTTCTTTGATATAATTGACCCTGGTCAAGTGGAATATTCTACAGTTGAGGTGCCCAGATGTGAACATACATTCATGTGGACACTGATGATAGTCTGATGCCTTCTGCAGATAGAGGGACAGACTGATGCACAGGACGACAGATGAGCAGTTGTTGGGGAAACTGGTGGGTCTATGGTCATCTGTTATGGTTTTCTGTCCCACTGTCTCTGTTTTTTTTTAAAGAGAAAAAGACTGTGAAACAAGCTTTACTTGTTCCAGATGTTCTACTTGTTTCACATGTTACCGTTTTTAATATTTTTACGATTTCTAATTTGATTGTAAATAAATGCTGGATGTAACACTTGAACTTGAACTTGGCCCAAAGCCCAAGAGAGATCTCTTGAAGCTGGCACTTGGAACGATCGGCTCTTCCGTTTGTCTCTTGTTGTACTCGCATAGGGGGGGGTCGATTTCTCTTTGTTAATCGCTTTTATATGTTATTTATTTTGTGTGAGAGCTCTGGTAATTGACCGTTGAACTTTTATTAAAAATTACATCTTTTTTCCATTTCCTTTCCACCTCGTCGCCTATTGTTTTTCTGTCACCGGATGGTCACTACTAGGGATGGCTTCAGTCCGAGCTCTCTGTCATGTGTCATGTGAGAGTCGGGCGTGTGGCTCGGACGTCGGATCCACCGCCTTCCTCCCTTCAGTAGCAGCCAGGTATCCATCACTGTCAGTGTGGAAGATGAGTGCGTGCGTGCCTGATGTGTTCGCCTGTCATCAGCTGGCCATCTGGCATAGCGGGCATTTCCCGGTGGGCCCTGCACCCTCATGGGCCTCTATTTTCAGAAATGTTCTTTCTGAAAATAGGGGCCCATGAGGGTGCGGGGCCTCTGGCCGCCCATGAGGGTACGGGGCCCATCGGTGAGTCATTTCTGCGCCACTAATTATGAGGGGCCCTTGAGCCAAAAGTGCCAGGGTCCTATTTCTCCCCCCAGTCCAGCCCTGCCTGTCAGCCTTAGAATCAGTCTCCATTACAAAGGCCAGAGATCACGGAGACTGTACTATAAAGGTAGTGCTGCATCATCTACAGACCCTATGTCTTACGCACAGCACTCAGTGACCATTTACAACCTATGGGTAAAAAATGATAACAAAGCAGAGAGTTGTTCTGATGGATTCCTTTGCATCTTGGTTCTTTTTTGTTGTTTTAAAACATATTTTAAACAATTGCAGAGCTCCAGCCAAGCTTTGTACGTACATGTCATGTACTTGAAAGCCAAATAACACACAGCCAGGGATGCCATAAGAGAATATTTCTTATTTTTAGTATTTTATTTTCAGAATTTATGCTGCCTATTATCTTTTTCATGTGTATTTACCACCACCATTTCTAAATATTCATGTTGGCAAGGTACATACACTTTTCACAATACACATACACAAATAGGTGAATCTTCTTGTTTGCCAATAAATCTCATTTTATTACTTTTTTCATGAATATTCAATAAAAATAATTATTACATTTTATTATAATTATTGAATATTCATGAAAAATCCGATTTGTGAATGGGAAGCATATATGTGAAAAATGCAGGACTAAAGTTAAATACTTCGTAATTAGATTCCACACCATCTTAACTTCCTCTGTAAGCACAGAGCTAAGTGAAGCACTCTACCCTTGGAACTTTGTCCCATGATAAACTTTTTCGCTCTGTGCACCCCTGGTTCGTTGGACACCTCTCACACCCCACGGCCCATTTCATGCTTAGCTAACGATGCTAATTAGCCCACGGTCAACCCCACGCTAGGGAACTGCCAGCCAGATTAATGTCGCTTCCACACCTTATTTGCCAACATCAATAATAAGGCTTATTACTGCTCAACAACTAGCATTGAGGGGCTTGGCTGGACGGTAAGCCCTTTAAAAGCTACATTTGTCATTTTGTCAGGCAAGCAAATGTTTGTTTGTTTGTTTTTAACACACGGCTGGAGGAGAAAAAAGACTTATGATGTAGGTGTTTGCCTTACACCTCAAACCGTAGGCTATATATGCTTATTTCTGTGTATGTAAAGGGGGAAAGAAGTACATTAGGCTTTCTTGAGCTCATCACCAGCACACATTTATTGCAAAATTCCAACCACACAAATATAAACGAAATATCAAACAGCATGTCGATAGCCAGTGATTTTTGTACTGTTACACACAGTATCACCATACCACATTTACACACACAGAATGTTTACAGTTCATTGTTTACAGTAAGCAAATTTGTTATTTACAAATTCACAAAGTGAACGTACACAGAAAATATGTTTTATTGAGAGCATTTTACAATATTTTCACAGTAACGTACAGTACATTACAACATAGCACTCTGACACATCACAGGACAGATTTGAAGCAAGTTACAGGACAATTAGATAAAGATTGATGCGTGCCAGGACTTTGAAGGCCTCCAAAGTACTTTTCCTTCTCTTCACTTATCGCCATTCTACCTTGATTCAACCAACCAACATTCAAAGTGTGAGAATTTGTTTGTCCCATGTAGGCCTACTGTACAGTCAAATGTAGCATGTGTGATCCAATATACATTTATCATTACCTACCTTGGTTTTTAAAAGGGTTAACCTCTTTCTGATGACAAAGACAATAGAAAAACAATAAAAAAAAGAATATAGGCCTCAGTGGTCATAGACTTAACTGATTCAAATATAATTATATTTAACTCATTTTGGCAGTAAAATGGGTGTTAGTGTTCCACAGCTTTTGGCTGAAGTAATTGTATAGTTGACACCAAAGATTGCAAAAACTTGCCTCGATTACAAACTCAACACTCAAAAGATCATTGTGTGGTAACACTGAACAACTTCTTATGAAGCATTTGTTATGTATTTGTTAACTCTTAGTTAGTGCACATCCCAGTTTGTTAACCAGTACCTGCACATTACTCATCAATAAATTATTTATAAACATATCGTACATGTTAAAGCAGATGTAGAGGAGGATGGACAGTCAGAGATCCAATCACACAATCCCAGACCTGCATGCATCTAGACTAGTGTTTCTCAACGGGGGCAGTCCCCGGGGGGGTGTTGGGGAGCTCTAGGGGGACGTTGAGAAGGATACAGCTGAGAGGGGGCGGTGCATCGTTGCCATTGGGGGGCATTAGTCCATTTATTTTTTTAATGCCAAGGGGGGCGTTGTCAGTCTTATGATGATGTCAAGGGGGCATTGGGAGGTTTATGATGAGGTCAAGGGGGCGTTCATTCAAAAAAGGTTGAGAACCACTGATCTAGACAAACTAACAGCATGAAGCATGATGACCAACTGACAAATAAATTGATAATGTGCATTTATCATGTGAATTATGAGAACAAACCTGACATGAAAGGTTAACAAGTTAAACAGCTTAAGAAACACAAATAATAGGGAACTGTTATTGCAAAGTGTTACCAAATGTTTCTCCACTTTTTGGGTGCCATCCCCAATTTCCACTGACATTCACTGATCACACAACACATGCACATGTTATTCTTCTTTCTCAGACATCCACAAATAACCTGAAACAACATTGTAAACATTTTGTTGCCTTTCTGTAGTCTGCGGGATAACATTTGTTCGACATGGCTTCACCACCATGATATATTTAAAGTTAAATATAACTGAAATATAACTTACATTTTATCAAATTGGGCAAAATATAAATTTTGGGGCTGGGGGTTGGGGGGTATTTTTGTACAGTGTTGTGATAAAATATCAAATTGTCATCTGATGTTCACTATTCTAAATGACACACCTTCCATGCAACTGTGATCCATTGTGATGATTTTCAGCCAGATTTGTTATAGTTTGCACAGAAACATTGCAACAGGCATTGCACACAAAAATGGTCAGTTGGATATTACTTTTTTTTAGACTTCAATTTTCATGTCTGTACACCTGATGTCATTATTACCTTATTGACCTTATTATTTTGAAGCAACATATACGTAGTTACTGTATCATTTATCACAAGTATGCATGTTTCAGCTGATGGCCACACCACTTTATCCACTAATGTGCACGTCATCTATACATGCTGTGTTAAGGGTAACACTTTACTTTACGGATCGCTAATAAGGTGGTAATTTCATGTTCATTTCATAGTTATTTCATAGTTATTTCAGGGTAATAACTGTTTGCTTTTAGTAACAACAGCAAAATAACCATCCAGTTTGCAGTGCATTGTGGTGACACCCTGATGACTCGCAGCATGGTGACACTTTGTTGACACACACACACACACACACACACACACACACACACACACACACACACACACACACACACAGACACACAGACAATGCACTGGAAATTGCATGGTTATTTTGCTGTTGTTACGAAAAACAAACAGTTATTACCCTGAAATAACTATGAAATTAACACGAAATTACCACCTTATTAGCGATCCGTAAAGAAAAGTGTAACCATGTTAAGTCATTTGTGAAGTGGGTTGGATTTACAAATGTTGAGTTGGACATTCTATTGGAATGTACTGTTTGGGGACTGTAATGGCAGTGCACTGGCCTTACGCTTGGATAAGCCAACAGAACGGTGTTATTTCAGAGGACTTGCAATACCAACATTTCCCATGAGGTTATACAGACCAATCCTAGCTGTATTCTTGATAAGTACAGTTACCCCAATAAGTACAGTGTTAAAAGTGTATCATTCTGTTCCATTGTTGGCATTCTTTGTAGTGTGCTGTAATGCGGGGGCTGCTGTGAAGAAATTATGTTGTGGGCTCCAGCCAAACAGGCAAGGAATTTCATTAGCAGGATTAATCAGAGAAAATCTTGTTATCTGTAGCTAAATGTGCTGACAAGACTGGGTGTTGTGCTATATATCTATTCATGTAACTTTTGCGCTCTATTGCTTCTAGAGTCTTTCTCTCTAAGTGAGATGTGCATTTTTAACCCTTGACGTTTAATGAAAATTCTTACTCCTTTTTTTGGTGGCCAGTTTGTGAATCCACACGGAAAGTCAGGAAAACAAAAGTCAGTGATCCTGGAAATTGAGAAAAGTAACCCTATTGTAGGGTACTGCAAACTCGACTTTGATTATCTTCTTTTTAGTCGATACCATCTCTACACAGCTGAATGTTTGGACAGGCAATTAAAGTGAAGTCCCTCCTCCCTATAAAAAATATTGTGCCAGTGGTGCAAAAAAAAAGCACAGAATGCCATGTCAAAACCGTCCCGACTGCAGCCTTGGCACACCCTATATCCCCTATCTGTTCAGAGGAGAAATGTGCTTGCATATGCATCTTAGTGATGTACCATCTTTCACAATAATCCATAGCAAAGGTAATATATTTAAATAAGTTTACATAGGTACTGTATATAACTCTCTCTGTATATCATGTCACTTTATGTGCTGATGTGTCCAATTCTGTAATGAATCATATTTTTCATTCGTCCCAAAATAGTATCCAATATCACAATAAGTTGTAACATACGTACAGTAGTTACAGTAGTCACATGCCATATCTTTCATCCAATGTGCGAAAAGTGCCTTGTTTCAGGCTTCAGTGTTGTTTGTTTTGTTAAATGTGTGCGTGTGTGTTTTCTGTGTCCAGCAGGTCCTCATGTTACATGTGTGTGCGCGCGTATGTGTGTCTATGTGTGTGTGCTGACCCGACCCGACCAGAGTGATGCTGGTCTGTGACGGCGGACGACCTGGCTACTCTTGTCCGGGCCCCGTTGCGCTGTACTGTATGACTAGTCCATGGGGTCCTGGCACTGGGTACAGTGGATCATGTCGTCGCAGTAGGGCTCCACCTGAATGGTGGTGCTGTAGAACCCGAACTTGGTCTGCAGCAGCTCCGTCGCCTCCTTCAGAACTGTCTGCGAGTCCGCATTCTCCTCTGGGGAAGAGTAGAGTAGAGTAGAGTAGAGTAGAGTAGAGTAGAGTAGAGTAGTAGAGAGTCATTTATTGATCCCAAGGGGAAATTGAGGTGTCAAGTAGCATACATACATACATAAGTACAGAAGACATTACACACATCCTTACACATACAGTATATTAACCATAATAAAGCTTGGGTATGTCTTACCTATGGCGATGTGTACAGAGACCAGGGTTTGGCCTAAAGTGAGAGCCCAGAGGCGCAGGCTGTGCATTGCCTTCACAGACTTCAGAGAGAGCAGAACCTCCTTCACAGAGTTGAACTCGATGCCTTTGGGAGCCCCTGCATGGAAAAAAGGGGCCAGGCATAATATGTGAAAGTAGTCATGTGAAATAGTGTGTAATCTACACTCATCCAGACATCATATCATCATATCACAGGGGACAGATAAAGCAGAAATGAGCCTTCAATGGCTATGTTTACATGACGTTTTCAATTCTCAATTAATAATTCAGAATTAAATAGTTCCATCGATTTTACTTTCATCTCTCATTTAATTCCGAACTGTGAAGTGTTTACATGACGTTTTCAAAGCGGAATTAAGATTTATTCAGAATTATTATTGTCATATAAACGTAGCCAATGTGTGTTTTGAACACCTTAAAGGTTTTAAATAAGTCTTCTTGAATAATGATACTAATAATTGCTATGATGATGAACCACACACAGTTAAGTTTTTTCACTGCAGTGCTTGTTAAATCTACTAAAACTAGCACTAATTAAGTAAAACAACCACTAAGTCAGCTAAATGATAATTGTATAGTCGTTAAAGGTTCATTGCCACGGGGTTCTAGCTTAATGTGAGCAGACCCAACCACACAATGGACTTAAATGGAGGTGGAATTCAATTAAATTGAAAGAGTGTTGAGAGAATAGTTTTGCTTCAGTGAGTCTAAAGATGTTTGTATGGTAACACGGTGACGAGCAAGAGTCACTTAGAATAATGTTTAGTCCATAAGGATTTTGATTAGATTTTGTTAATTGGCACAGCACAGGGTTAACATAAAATGACATGTTGCTTATGTACCTTGCTTGGACAAACTGATAACACAAAAAGCTCAATTTCCACTGACCTTAATACCACTGTGCGCCTTGATTTTTTTTAAAATGGAGGATTATTGGAATCTTATTGGAATGAGCGTTTGGAACACTGTGATGGACAAGAGAGTGTTAACACTGATGCATGATGTTTTTAATTCTGAATAAACTTAATTTCGGTTCGGTAAGGGTTTACATGATGTTTTTAAAGTGGAAATAAGTTTTATTATGTAGCTCTTTGAGTGCCATGGACTTGAAAATGAGTCTTTTCAGAATGTATGGCACAGTGCCAAAGACAGACACGTTGATCTGGTATGTTTGTTGTTCACATGGACAAAGAATTTTTACGGAAGCTCTGAGCTGCCACGGTTGAATATATATTTGGCTCAGTATCATGTAATAACGTGAAAAGTTTCACGTTATAACGTGATATTTATCATTTTTTATTATATGGTTGTGACGTCATATGTCGAATGCTCCATTCATTTCAACGGGGCTCCCCAACGTTCGGACGTCTGTTATTTTTCGATAACGGACGGGTTGGTCTATAACAGACCGCTGTCAATGGCAACAAGACTTTTCACTGCTAAAGCGACTTTTCAACAAGACTCTAATCAGCTGCTGTGATAGACAGCACCCGTTGTCCTGGCTACCGCTGTCAATGGCAACAAGACGTTCACTGCTAAAGCCACTGGCTTGTATACAAGTCAGTGGCTAAAGCGAATGTTTCATATCACTCCGCAGGGGGTCCGGTCTTTTGTCACTCTAATCAGCTGCTGTGATAGACAACACCTGTTGTCCTGGCTAGCCTACCTAGCTGTTGCCTAGCGGTGTTCCACAACGGCACTGTTTTGTTTTGCGCAGCAACAATCTTAACATTAAATAGGTCTAAAGAAATGGCCCCGCATGTGTGAATCATTTATATCCATATAATAAGCGGGTTAACTTTCGGCGAGTCGGTCGCTTTGTGGAATAGCAGCACTTCAGAGAGAACAAGACCCCTCCGCTCCGCGTCGGGGTCTAAAGATTCTCTCTGTCGTGCTGCTATTCCACGGTAGCGACCTTCTCGCCGAACGTTAACCCTTACATAACGTGAAAGTATCACGTTATAACATGAAATTATCACGTTATTTCGTGATATGAAGTTATCACGTTATTCTGAGATAAGGAACTATCACGTTATTCTGAGATAAGAAATTATCACGTTATTCTGACATATGCAACTATCACGTTATTCTGAGATAAGAAATTATCACGTTATTTTGAGATAGCCTATGCAACATTTGGTCATTCAGCACTTCAACACTTCCCGGTTCAGTCAAGGAACATGGCTCGTCTATAGGACTTAATTCAGTTCTATTTCAAGCTTGGTCTAAGGCATGGTGAAATTCTACAGTTGTTGAGCACTGTGGATGGTATTGTTGTCAGTATGCGCACTCTCCGAAGGATTTTGAAAAGCATGGGGTTGTACCGAAGAAAGAATGAATCTGACCCACTTGACGTTGCATCATTTCTCATTGATCAACTGCGTGGACACGGGAGGCTACATGGATACAAGTTCCACCATCTCAACTGCATCCAAGCTGGATAGGCCTATGTTGTCACCCAAAGTACAGTGAGACATTTGTTAAAGTTCCTCGACCCCAGTGGCGTTGAAAGAAGACGAAGAAATCGCTTGATGCAACGTGTGTACATGAACCCTGGCCCTAATTATCTATGGCACGTTGATTCTTATGATAAATTGAAGCCGTTTGGTGTGTGCATAAATGGAGCTATTGATGCCTTTTCTGACTGAACCGGGAAGTGTTGAAGTGCTGAATGGCCAAATGTTGCATATCTCAGAATAACGTGAAAATTTCTTATCTCAGAATAACGTGATAGTTGCATATCTCAGAATAACGTGATAATTTCTTATCTCAGAATAACGTGATAGTTCCTTATCTCAGAATAACGTGATAACTTCATATCACGAAATAACGTGATAACTTCATGTTATAACGTGATATTATCACGTTATAACATGATAAATATGACGTTATAACGTGAAACTTTTCACATTATTACATGATACTGAGCCAAATATATATTCAACCTTGGCAGCTCAGACGTTCAAACGTTGAAAAAAGCCTGGTAACCCCCCGGTCTGAATTTGAAAATGCCTGGCACTCAATGAGTAGTTAAGTGAGTTAATTCCGAATGAAATGTCTCATGTAAACGTAGCCACTGTGTCGTTTGGATTTCATGTTTACCTTCCATGAGGATCTGAAAGACATCCCTCATTATGGTGATGGTAGTGGCCAGCACAAACACGGAGAAGAGGAAGGTGCAGATGGGATCCGCTACTTTGTATTCAGGCTGAAAAAAAATCACGAGAAGGAGATGGAGAGCAAGGAGAGAGAGAATAAAAAAGAGAGAGGGATAGAACAGCATGAGAGAGAATTTGTCAAAAGTGTGTGTGTGTGAGAGAGGTAGAGGGAGGGAGAGGTAGAGAGAAAGAGAGAGAGAAACAGAAGGAAGGGGGGAGAAGGCATCTAAGTAGACACAAATGGGATCAGATGGTGTATATGTGTAATGTCAGAGCATATTAAACCACAGATGATGGGGTCACAGCTACCGCAATTTTTTTTTGCTGTTTCATTCCTTCTGAGGTGGAGGGGGGTTGTGGGCTGAAATATATACAGTACGTGGCAAAGAAATGACTGGAGGCAATTTATCTTCCAGCTCAAACAGTTCCTACTGAGCAGTTTAGTTTCACGGTATTACAATTACACAGAGCTGGAGATTGCTGCTACTTAAGGTTCTCCACTTCACTGCTTGCAGATAAGCTGTGTCAAGCTCCACCGTTTTGTCTATAAAGGCAGTAGGTACCAGGGCTGGACTGGGGGAGAAATAGGGCCCAGGCACTTTCCCCCCCCCCCATAATTAGAGGGGCAAAACTGACTCACCGGTGGTCCCCGCACCCTTGTGGGCCCCTGTTTAGAGAATTGTTTTTATTTTATTTTTTAATTAATTATTATATTTACATTTCTGAAAATAGGGGCCCACAAGGGTGCAGGGCCCACCAGGAAATACCCGGTATGCCAGATGGCCAGTCCAGCCCTGGTAGGTACACAGTTCTACAGCATCTGTTGTAAATTATGCTTTGGAACTCTTTAAAGAGTTGACTTAACATTCTTCACAACAGATGCCTTTTGAAGGAAATTAGGTAGTTTTGAACGCATGTTTGTTCCCTATCCACATGCCGTGTTTATATGCCAAAAAAAAAATATATATATAAATGTTTAAAATATATTCTTACATATGTAATCAAGACCTTAATGTAAACATGCATAGAGTAAGGGTCTCCACACATCGGCTTCGCCAAAGTGCAGGGCACTGCTCCCATTGTATTCAATAGAACCCCGCACACTGGCGCAGATGTCCGTGGACATCGACTAGCGATTACAGATGAGTTCTATTTTGTCGGAGCCGCCCATTGACTATCCATGCTATATTCGTGTGAAATTGGATTTGGGGGTGAGAATTGTGTCGGAAGCGAAAGTGCCAGGCAGTGCTGTCGGAACCGATGTGCGGAGGCCCTAAGTAGTTATCCGTCCTCTCACCCGGAAGTAGATGATGATGGCGGCCACCATGACCCCGATGCTCTGCAGCAGGTCCCCCAGCACGTGGATGAAGGCGGCGCGCACGCTGGTGCTGCCGTGGCCACCCAGCAGGCCGTGGGAGTGGCCATGGTGGCCCACGGGGCTCAGCGCCACGCCGTTCTCGTCGATCTTGTGGTAGCCCGCGCCGTGTGCGTGGAAGGTGGTGGAGTGGTGCAGGATGTAGGCCATTCTGGAGTGGCGGGGCAGAGGAGAGCGAAAGACAAGTCATTATGGTTCAGTTGGGACTCTATGCATCACCTGGCTACCGGCTACTGGCTACCACAAGATCGACGAGAACGGCATGGCGCTGAGCCCTGTGGGCCATCATGGCAACTCCCACAACCTCACCTTTTATTTTCATTTTTAACATTGATTTTAATCCACTTGTTAAGCACTTTGAGCTGCATGCTTTGTATGATGTTGTGCTATACAAATACAGTTATTTGTTATCATCCCTCAGTTTGCAGGTGCATCACAGTGGGACAAACAACGCTTCAAAGTAGTGGATGGAACACACTGCAGCTTTTAATTTTTACGTTTTTATTCTGGGGTTTTAAGTCGGGTGTTGGCATGATATAAAGACTTAAAAACTAAGTTGCAGTGTGCTCCAGACTCTACTTTGAAGTCATTATGCCGTGTCCAGACCAAGAGCAAGCTATGCTGCCTGTTGGTGGAGGTAGCAGGAGAAGTTTCGCAGCGTATTCACTCTGGACGTGACATTGACATGTTTGATTTAGCTTATCACATAACGGCTCTGGCTTGACACCATGGGACATTCTGAGATATGAACATTCCAATTGGTTTTCGGTGAAACCGCATCATAGCTCATTACCATAAGATTATAGTTTGACTGAAATCTTTAAAATTCGCTCTGGTCGCGCTGGTCGCGTACCCTCCATAGACAAATAATGTCTCTCCATTAGCGTAGGTTGCTCTGGGTTTGAACAAGGCATTATGGTTCCTCACATCCTTCCTGTTCTTTGTGGTCTCATGATTCAAGGCTGAAAGTCATTCATGATCAAAGTTTGTTAACACTTTATTTTAACAGGGCTTTAATTACAGTGTACTTACTTATTAGATACATTATTTAATTACAGTGTACTTACTTATTAGATACATTATTACATCATATATTTTATGTATGTAAATGCCAGAATGACAATAATGACCATAATGTACTATGCAGTGGTTCCATAATACTTTGCCAAAGTGATTAATTCTTCCAGGGAAACAAAGGGCTGAACTGAGGCCCAAGGCACTACTTAGTATGCTTTACTTACTTACTGGGACATAAGGCCGCAATCATACACTACCACTGAACCCTGTCTCGTGGTTTGGCCTGTGCTTCATGCCAGGACAGCCCCATCCCCTTTAGCCCTGTCATCACGGTCCTTAGCCAGGTGTTCTTTGGTCTTCTTCCCCTCTTTCTTTACCTTTCTTCTCAAGGCGGCTTTTGGTGTTCTTTCATTGGGCATTTTGAATACAGCCATCTTAGTCTATGTTTTTGAATTTCAAGAGACATGTGTGAGCTGCCTGTCCTCTTGCTAAGTTCTTCATTTGAGATCTTGGTATGAAACTTAGTATACACCAAAATACACTTTGTGAGTATGATCTAACAACATATACTGCAGTTGTACTTACATATTTATACACCAGTTATTCCACTGTACCTAATGAGTAAAGTACACTGTAATTAAAGCCCTGTTAAAATAAAGTATTGCCCAAAGTTTTATTTAATATCCTGTGGTAGGTGTTAGCATGCGCATGGAAGGTTGTGGAGATGTGCGGGATGTAGGCCATTCTGGAGTCGCAGGGCAGGGGGAGGGGAAAACACAGGTACACGGTGTAACACCCACCAACATAATAACTTCATGCCAACTTCATTAAAAATGTGCTTTTCAGACGTAATTACCCAGCTAAACATGACAATTTTCTGCCAACATAATAACATTTACATATATGCTTGTAGAATGTGGTGGAGTGGTGCAGTGTGTGCCATTCTGGGGGTGCGTTCTCAAAAGCATAGTTGTTAGTCAGTTAGCAACTTGGGTAGTTGCCAATTTGGAAATTGCATTGCAAACAACAAAGTTGCTAACATAGTTAGTAACTATGGTTTCGAGAAATACACCCCTGGAGGAAACGGAAGAGTGAAAACCGCATGTATCCATTATGGGGTATAAGTCAAACTAGTTCCTCCCGTTTCTTCCTCTTGCTCGTGGCCTTGTGATGCTAGGCAGGACATCATTGACAATCAAACTGTTATTCAATATCTCGCAAAAGTGCCATAACGTAATAACCTCATTTACAATCAGGATCTTGAATGAAATCCTACAAAAGATTGCATTGCCAAGGATGACAGCGGGCAACTGCTGTTTGCTCCATAGAGGCAGGCATCAGCAAAGTACGAGGCCACAAGCAAAAGCAGAGGACGGGAGATATTAGGTTGAAATGGACACTTGGTGGCTGTCTGTCTCTTTCCAGAGGGAAAATTAGGGGAAATAGACAGACAGCAAAGTGCCTTAGGAAAAAAAGGGAAGCGTGATCTAGAGAGCTATTACGCTTTTTTAATTTGAAAGGCTCGATAAAGACTTACCAGCTAAAGA
>NC_085874.1:25668483-25790983 GCF_034702125.1 Engraulis encrasicolus | reverse complement strand
TACCTGAACGAGCTTTTGGCCTTAGTGTGTGTAGCTGAGCTGAAGGCATTGCGTCACCGCTAGGGTGGAGCCTAGGTATTAAAATGGAGGAAATTTACTGTAAACAGTGTATTGTAGGCCAGTAAAATGTTTGTATAGTAATGTGTTTAACCCCTTTGCATTGTTAGATATTGTACAATAGTAGAAACTAGCTTTTAGATAACTAGAGATACTTTTGGTTTGTTAGTTGATTTAATAAGAATGTTTGATAATAATGATTACTAATATGTGTGTTGACAATAAAGATTGAATGTTTACTAATATGTGTTGTGAGGATGAAAAATTGCAAGGATGACTGAACATGATTTGATTAACAGGATATGGCGAACAAATAGGCCCAGAACATTTTTGCAGCTAAATAACTAAATAAAGGTTGTCCACAGATGGTTACGCAGGAGCCGACGGCTCAAGAACCATTAAGTTCTCGTTCAAAGGCAATCATGTTAATGTTCTCCAAGACAGTCCTGGGCAAGACGGCACCAGTAAGGCCCTCACCTCCAACTCAACATACTGATTACCAATGTCTGTTTCAATAGACTCTCAACGTGCCACCAATCACCCCCAGAGAGAAAACGGTCAGGGGTGACTCCAACTAGGGTCTGGGGAGACCGCGTAGACGCCACACGACATCCCAGACTAGGCTTATCTGCACATAGACACACGCCCACGAACACACCCATCTACTGACAAAACACACCCTCATAGCATCCGATTGGCACATAGGCACACACCCACAACCGCACCCATCCACAGACAACAAATAAAATACACATGCAGGGAAATGAAGGGCAGTTTTCTTTTTACCTAACCTCTCCTAAACTGCATTAACGTTTGTTATCGGTCAGGGGTATTTAGGTCAGGAAATCTCCAGAGCTCTGAATGCTTGTGTATCTTTTGCTTTTTGTGTAGTATCCAGTGTTCTAGATAGCATCGGTTACTACTGCTGTAAATATACTTTTTGTAGACAATAAATCCTTGGATTTTGTTGTGGACATATTCGGACTGTTTTGCCTTTTTCCTTTTGAATTCAACGAACATGTAATATGGCGGAGTCCATAGATTTAATAGCATAGAGTCTATGTTATAACATTACGTCACCAAAATTGTAATGACTAAGGCTGCGTCTCAAATCACGCACTTGTGCACTTCAGACACTGTTTTCCAGTGCCTAGGGCGCTCGCACTGAAAGTTTCAGTTGAGCCAGTGCACTGAAAGTGCCAGGATGATCCCCTAACAATGGCGGAAAAATGCAGTGCTTGAATGATGGACACTGCACTGACTGTCAGTGCACTGACACAAGTGCGTGATTTGAGACATAGCCTAAGTCTTAATCTGCTCTCAGTCATGTCATAACAATGGTGTTGTGATTTGATTGAGCGCAAAGAGTGAATGGGCCCGCCGGCGGTCCCATCTGCACAAACAGGCCATGTTATTCCTCTCAACAATTACAGACCGTGCTCATTCTCTATTTTATTGATTTGGTTATACGGTACGATAACAAGGTGACAAATTAAGATGCACATGCAAAGTGCACAATTCTCTCTCATTATGCAATACGACTCTCAATATGCATTATGGTATGTTTGCAACTGGCTAAATATCATGGGGGAAGGGAATAACCATGCACAAGAAGGTAATGTAATGTAATATAATGGGTAACACTTTATTTTAGGGACACATCTATAAGCACTAATACATACAATGCTAATGCCTGCATAAGTAACTTGTAAGGCATGTACTAAGCAAACACTAAGGCCTACTAGGTCCTTACTAAGGTTAAATTGGTAATAAATCCCTTATTGTGCATGAACAAGACATTTGCGAATACATGCCTAACAAATGTTTGATTTTGCTTTGTACATGCCTTACAAGTTACTTATACAGGGACATTGCATGTATTAGTGCTAATAGATGTATCCCTAAAATAAAGTGTTACCAGACAATGTAATATAATGAAATGTAATGTACTGTGTTTCCAGTAGAACATCTGTTAGTCAAGGTTGTGGCGGGTAAGCTTATAACGGAGACATGTGGCTTATTTCATTGGACACTGTAGAATACCTATACTTTTTATGATATATGATGTGATCACTCCAAAAGATAAATAGCATATTATTTTGGAAAGCAACTTCAAAATTGACATTCACAATGCCTAATCTTCATCTTTTCAGGAGACCTAGTCAAGGTGGTTGCTGTCAAGGTGGCTGCCTTCACTTTAGTGCTGTGGTAAACCCCTGTAGCAGGGCCACTGACAGCTTTGGCTGAGCCCAGGACAAAGTCATCTAAAAGGGCCCCCCACAGAATACTTACAATGTAATAACAATAAGGACCCAATTCTCAGTTCCTCTCTCCTTGGGTTTGTCCCCCCCCCCCCCCCCCCCCCCCCCCCTGCCTGCAGTACATATAAAATGAAGCAATGGCTAATCTTTATCTTCTCAGGAGACCTAGTCAAGTTTGGTAGATGGTTGCTGTCAAGGTGGCCACCTTCACTGTGAAGTGCTGTGGTAAACCCCTGCAGTATAATACAATATAAAATGGAGGTCCCCTGACCTGAGCGATGCCAGCCGAAGTTCATGGTCTTTGTGGGAGGCCTGGAGGAGACCCAGAGGGAGAAGAGGCTGACCATCATGCTGCCGAAGTCGGTCAGGAGGTGGGCCGCGTCCGTCATGATGGCCAGGCTGTGCGCCAGGTAGCCCCCTGCCATGCAACATACAGAAAATGGCATACGGTAAATGTACTATGTAATATATGTTTTGCAAATATGCCAGGTAGCCCGCTGTCAGGCAACGCAAATATCATATACTGTAAATGCACCATGTAATATATGTTTATATTTATAAATATGCCAGGTACCCCCCTGTCATGCAACACAAATAGCATACTGTCAATGTATTATACAGTATACAGTCCCAGGAAAAAGTTTGTACACCCTTTGAAATTTCTTACCTTTCTGTCAAAATTGGTCATAAAACATGGTCTGATCTTCCCGGAAATCACAAGAAGGAACAACCAGAGTCTGCTTTAACTAATTCAACCCAAACATTTACAAGTTTTCATATTTACATTGGCCATAAGATGTAAACATTCACCGGACAGCAAGGCATAAGTAAGTACACCCTTGCATTCAATAGGTTTTAACCCTAAGTTAGTCGCAATAACCTCAACCAGATGTTTCCTGTAGTTGCAGATCAGATTAACAAAACAATCTGGATGTATCTGGTCTCCCTCTTCTTTAGAAAACTGCCTCTCGTCAGCAAGGTTTGTGGGATGTCTGGAGTGCATAACTTTCTTGACTTCATGCCATATAATCTCAATAGTTTTTTGTCAGGGCTTTGACTGGGCTATTCCAGAATGTGTATTTCATTATTATGAAGCCATTCTAAAGTCGATTTACTTCTAAAGTGTGGGTTGTTGTCACATTTCAGCACCCATCCTCTTGTGTGCTTCAACTGTATGACAGACTACCTCACTTTTTTCTGTAAAATATCTCGATAAACTTCTGAGTTCCTTGTTCCACTTAAATAGCAAACTGAAAAGGGCCTGAGGCAGCAAGGTAGCTGCATATAATGATGCTCCTGCCACCATATTCAAAGCTGGAGATGATGTTTTGGTGAAGGTGTGGTTCTCCAGTTCTCCTCCAAACATGACATTGTGTGTTCCCCTGAACAATTCAACTTTGGTTTCAACGTTGGTCTACAGAATATTTTGCAGTAATTCTATGAAGCATATAAATGTTTTTTCGCAAACCTCAAAGGTGCAGCAATATTCTTTTGGACAGAAACCCCATTAATTTTGGATTGGCAGAATGAATCCCATGTTTAGCTATTCTTGGTTACATCTCCTCTTCTGAGTATGGTGGCGGGAGCATCATTATATGCGGCTACCTTGCTGCCTCAGGCCCTTGACAGTTTGCTATTACCAGTGGAACTATGAACTCAAGTTTATTGGGATATTTTACAGAAAAAACGTGAGGAAGTCTGTCACACAGTTGAAGCACACAAGAGTATGGGTCCTGAAATGTGACAACAACCCACACTTTAGAAGAAAATCGACTTTAGAATGGCTTCATAATAATGAAATACACATTCTGAAAAAGCCCAGTCAAAGCCCTGACAAAAAAAAAGGGATTATATGGCATGAAGTCAAGAAAGCTATGCACTCCAGACATCCCACAAACCTTGCTGACGAGAGGCAGTTCTCTAAAGAAGAGGGAGACAAGATACAAACAGATTGCTTTGTTAATCTGATCTGCAACTAAAGGACAAGTCTGGTTGATGATATTGCAACTAACTGAGGGTTAAAACCTACTTAATGCAAGGGTGTACTTACTTATGCCCTGCTCTCCTGTGAATGTTATGGCCTTATGACCAATAAAAATATGATGACATGTAAATGTTTGGGTGGAATTAATTAAAGCAGACTCTGATTGTTCCTTCTTGAGATTTCCGGGAAGATCAGACCACGTTTTATGATCAATTTTGACAGAAATGTAAGAAATTTCAAAGGGTGTACAAACTTTTTCCTGGGACTGTATGTTTGTAAATATGCCAGGTAGCCCCCTGTCATGCAACATACAGTAAATGGCATACTGTAAATGTACTATGTAATATATGTTTGTAAATATGCCAGGCAGACCCCTGTCATGTGACGGTCAAGGTGTGTGTTTTTTTTGTCCCGGAGAGCTGAATTTGAAGTGAAGCTGAATGTGTGCATGAATGACCCCTGAATTGGCTAAAATGCCCCTATGCAACCCACTGGACCATGATCAGCACTTTGAGCCATGCTTTTGTGTGTCTGTGTGACACAGAAATATAGTTGCATACTTCTCGTTCCCACTGTCTGCTTCCTATTTTCTACACAGCATAAAATTCAACTCTTAGGGAGTACTCTGGGACCAAATACACTCTAGAGTCTAAAGGTGCTAAATCAACTCTAAGTGTTGAATTAACACTGCATTTTCACTGTGACGTTTTCTCCTCAGAGCCTGCTGAGCCAGAACTACAGTCAAATGGAGGCTCAACAGACCAGACCAGAGGGCAGGTAAGGCCAGTGGCATTGAAAGGGAATTGATTAAAATTGAATTTGATTGAACTGAATTGAATTGGATGGTTCGTGGGGCGTGATTCATACACTGGCCCAGTGCCCAAACTGGGCACTAAGAGAGAGAGAGAGAGAGTGAACTGAATGAGAGACAAAATGTGTGTGTGTGTGTGTGTGTGTGTCTGTGCGTGTGCGTGTGCCCGTGCGTGTGCGTGTGCGTGTGCGTGTGCGTGTGTGTGCCCGTACCCGTGCCCGTGTCAGTTGTACGGTACCACCAACTGGTTTTATTTTCTTTCAAGTTCTTTTGTTGGGCGCCAGCCAACATTAAACTGAATTATTTCTGATCACTGGTAATTTATTCATTGTGGGACTGGTCAAACCGATGGCAGTCTTGTTGACTGCCTGGTGCCCAACAACAACAACAAAAAACAGTCGATAGCACTGTTACACCGTGTTCGCACGTTCACTCATACTCTCTCTCTCATTGTATCGTATCGTATCGTATAGTAGTGTGTGTATGTGTGTGTTTGTGAGTATAAGTGCTATATCTCTGAGTTGATGACGTCGGATCTTCACCCCTCACCTATCACCTCTCTGATCATGAAGAGGAGGCAGTGTGTGAATGTGTGTGTTTCGTGAGTATGAATGCTATATCTCTGAGATGTGAGATCTTCACCCCTCACCTATCACCTCTCCAATCATGAAGAAGAGTGAGTGTGTGTATGTGTGACGAATAAAAAGAATCTTGAGATGAGGGTAATTCATCACTGTAACACTTTAGAATAGGATTCACTTAGCCTGTAATACATGCCTTATTGTCTTTACTTAGTCAGTTATTGGGCATGTATCCTGCCCTTAAAATAAAAAAGGCAGTAACTGTGCATCGCTCCAAGCTATATGAGTGCTATATATCTCTGAGTTGATGACACAAGATCTTCGCCCCTCACCTATCACCTCTCCGATCATGAAGAGGAGGCAGACGATGGAGGCAATGTAGAGCTTCTTCTGGGCGAGCGTCCTCTCCCCGCTCTCGGTGGCGGAGGCCTTGTGGCCGTGGCAGTGGGCACGCACGGGCCGCCTCAGCTCGATGGCCCCCGCCGTCACGTCACCGTTCTCCAGGGGCATGCTGGGATCGCCCTCTTTGGAGTCCGCAAGCTCACTGCGAATAATAGAACAGAATAGAACAGAGTAGAATGGAATAGAATAGAATAGAATGCCTTTTGTTGTCACTATTCACATGAACAATATACCAACATTCACAATGAGATTGAAAACACTCAATCAGTGCAGACATTAAATGGCTATACTCACACTGTGCAACACAGTGGGCTATTTACAATAAAGCATATCTAGTAGGCCTGTAAAATGGGGATATTTACATCACAGTATAAAAGAACAGAATAAAAAACTACTAGTGCAAAAGAGAACATGTGCAGATGAAGAGATGGCACTATGATGGCACTTTATGTCTGTATGTGGGTTTTTTTTTTTTGCGTCGTGTTTTGTGTTTTTTTTTTTGCGTTAGCTATTTATGTCCAAGATTAATTTTCTTCAGGACGAATAAAAAGAAGGTTGAATCTGGATGAGGGGAATTCATCACTGTAACACGTCTGTAATCAGATCAGGACAGGATTAAGATGGTCTGGGGCCCCTAGGCTACATGTTGCTGTGTGTGGGGCCCCCTGGAAGACAATTTATCTCGACAAATCTACTTATCACTTGTCTACCAACTGAACTCAATACAACACTTGAATTTCTCAACATTACATTCTGTCACAATTATGCTATTTTTCACTTTTGGCCATTCAGGGCCCCCCCGGCAAGTGGGGGCCCCTAGGCTGAAGCCATATATAGCCTGTGCATTAAGCCGACCCTGCCTGTATATGCCATATTGTCTATAGTCAGTTATTAGGCATGTATTCTGCCTTAAAAAGCAAAAAGGCAGTGTGCATCGTTCCGAGCTACACTGTAAAAGATTGTCGTGATTTCACATTAGAATTCTACATCAAGAAGATGTATATACCAGTTTACTATTCACTGCTGTAATGTGCAATGCATTGTGGGATATCATATAGAGTACAATTCACAATTGTAAATGTACAGCAGCACATAATACTTTTTACATCATACTGTTGTAAAGATCTGTTTTGTCAGGGCTGCTGTCCTAATGCAAATGTATGCAAAGCCACATGCAGAAATTATGGAGCTCAGGTCACATTCTGATTGGATGCTTTTAAAACATGCATACAGGCCTGATAGAGGTGGAGAGGATTTGAACTGATTTGAACTCTTCAATCGCACACACCTGGTCATGAGCAAGGAGGTAGACATAGGAGGGTTTACAGACATCATCGGAGCGTAGTACGGAATGATAGCAAGGGGAGTCCAATTTTCTTCTTCCATGGTCAAATTGGAAGCATGGTAAAGTGTGGAACAGGTCATAGGATACAATAGTGAATGTTTGTCACCTGTCCTTAATTATCCCCCCCAATTAATGCTGACCGACAGCTGCAGTATATTTGGCCACAAACTGAGTACTGACAACCAGGTATTCTCTTTCCACCGATTTTGTGGAGTACAAATTTTATGCATCATAGCATAGCACACACTGACCATGTGCACCATGTCATTAAGCATAAATGTATGGCATTAAAGCAACACCTTATACTACGAAGACAATAGGAGCCAATTTGGATTGGAGCCAATTTTGGTCCCCTAGGGGAAATTCTTTCTCTGCATTTATCCCATTTGGGCAAGTGAATCACATTGAAGTACACACACTAGTCAGTAGCAGTGGGCTGCCTGCTGAGTGGTGCCCGGGGAGCTGTGTGGGGGTTAGGTGCCTTGCTCAAGGGCACTTCAGCTGCGGTCCGGTCGGGCATTGAACCGGGAACCCTTTGGTTGCCAACCCAGTGCTCTAACCACTGAGCCACGACTGCCCCCAACTACTACACTGTGGCCAATGCATTTTCCATTGACTTACCCAATCTACCTTCTTTGGTCATGAGCCAGCTGATTGTAAATGACGTCCAGGTGCGCTAATTTCAGCTCAGTGCAATTCAAAACGGGCTTCTCTCTGCTAAAAGAGCATGGGAGAGGCCAATGATGGTTTGTCCATTTATACAGACGATGGGCATAAACGATGCTCAGGTGTGGCAGCCCCCCTGTGGTTCAATTTGGCTTTTTGATGGCTTCGGCAACAGAATATATCTCAAAATCCCATGAGAAGGAATGGAATGGCCCAGGACCATTATTTTCAAAGACTGTATGTTGTGAAGTTTCCAGTGTGTGCGTTGGAAGAACGCAACAATTAGCTGGCAACTTGTTGCTAGCAATTTGGTGTAATTTTACAACAATTAGCTGGCAACTTTTTATTGCCAGCAATTTGCTTTAATTTTACTTCAATGAGCTGGCAACTTTTCACCAGCAATTTAATTTAATTTCACACCAATGAGCTGGCAACTTTTTTGACAGCAAATTTGTTGTAATTTTACAACAATTAGCTGGTAACTTTTCACCAGCACTTCAACTCAACTTCACCTTACTGGTGCAATGTGCAATTAATGAAGATTGGCCAACAGGCTGGCCCACTTGAGCCATGAAACTTCCCACACATTAAAAGGACAGGTGTTTCAGTTATTTTGTCCAACCACTGTGTAGACAATTCCACATATATATGGAATGTTTACTTATAAACATGGATCAGAATGAAAACTTTTTGGAACTGAAGTTTTGATATGTGCATTAAACAAGGGCCAAAACCAATCCATTTAAGAATATCCTTATACTTTTTTAAACACTATCTTAGAAGGAGCCCAGTCTGTTTTTAAACTGTAGTTCTAGAGCAGGAGCATCAATTAATGGAACATTCTAGGAACTTGTTAGCTTTTTGATACAGATCTCTCTTGTTACTCTGTTGTCACACTCTATACCTAACCAATCTGTCAATTAGTGCCTTGCCTCACTTTATTACTAATTACTTTCATGCTGTGATTCAATGATTGCCAGCACCTGCCCAATGCCTGATTACTCTGGTCACATGGTTCACTTGCCCCGCTATATAAACCTGGACTGTCACACTGCTTTGGTTGCTTGTCTGAATGGCACAGCATAGCGCCTGACTCACTGGCGCTCACTGGTACTGGCAATCAATTGATTAGCTGACTAGATGAGTGGTTGGTTTGTTGACAGGGTGGCTGACAGCATAGTGCCAGTTAACCAGCTAGCTGCCTGGCAGGTTGACTGACAGCCTGTCCGCCTGGTCAGTTGACTGGCTTGCTGCCTTGCTTGTTGACTGACCAGCTGCCTGTCCGGTTGACTGGCTGCCTGGCTGGTTTAGCCAGGCAGCCAGTCAACCAGCCAGTGAATCGGACAGGCAGCTGGTCAGTCAACCAGCCAGTCTGTCAAGGCCAGTTGGCTACCTGGCCGGTTAACTGGTTGGCTGCCTGACAGGTTAACTGGTTGGGTTGTTTCATCTTTTGAGAGCCATCTTATAGCATAGCATGTTTTATGGTGTTTTTTGCATAATATTAAATTTAGGCCACTTGATTGGATTGACAAATCCATACAGTCCTTATTGTGACTGTTTTTGAACCCCCCTTTGAGATGACTTGATAAATGAAAGTCCTCTTGAGGAAACTATCACTGTCACTGTGACAGCACTATGCTGAGTGATTTATTATTTGTGCCTCACCCATGCAAGGCTGAACTTGTAGACGTATATGCTTAGAGCAGAGTGGCATTATGGTACCATGCTATCTCAGTCATGGTGGAGGATGGGGACGATACTATGTTGAAGGCATCTCAGACATGGAGGCGGGCAGCGGGGGTGGAGGCGGGAGGAGGCGGGCGGATGAGGGGGCAGGACATGTGCCATGGTCAGAGTAGTTTTGAAAACGGAACAGTGTTGTAATTTTAAACGACTTGCTGGCAACTGTTTTTTTCTGCAATTTGTTGTAAATTTAAAACAATTTGCTGGCAATTATTCCCCATCAATTAGCTGTAAATTTCAGCTTGAAATCTTTTACAGTGTATATAAAATGACTTTAAAAATACTCTGTTGTACAGTGTAAGCAGTTTTAGGTAGATTTATTAACATGTGGCTGTTTTGTTTCCCTATGTTATCACATTCTTTGACGAACAATTATTTTATTTGACTTTATATTTTGATATAATATATACGTATATAGTAGTTATTATAATAAAACCATAAAAACTGATTTCCAACAACAATGCAGTCACTGCACTTTTGCTTTGTAGGGCAGTAGTGTCTCATCATGTACATGTCAGATTGACCTCTTGAAGATCGTTTCTTTGATTTATTTACTGGCAATGGCAACTCAAGGAAAAGGTATGTGCTACGTGCAATAATAATAATGACAGTAGTGGTGAAACACGCTTTCTGACACAAGGTGCTGGAATCATTTAAATGATATACACAACAAAAGGGAAAATTCTTTGCATTTTACATTTATCCAACATATTTAATTTAAAAACACAGTTAAATGCTCATCTCAACAACAAAGGGAATTAGCATCGAATATCATGTGCGAGTCAAGCCATAACTCGTGAACTGTATCTCCTGTGTCACAGAAAAACAGGCCGTGTGATTAGACCCCTGTCAGCGTGAACGCTGCTGACTGTGCGTTTTGATGACCCTCCATCCCCCTCCCCCTCCCCCTCCCCCCGTCTTCTCCATCCCGAGCCCAGGTGCTGTACCGATGATGGGCCTCTATGACCAGACTAATGGGCCGGAAAAAGGACCAGGCTGAGAGCCAACCTCAGTGATATCTGCACACGCACACACGCACACACACACACAACCCCCCCCCCCATATGCACGTAAAACACACAAACACACACACACACACACACACACACACACACACACACACACACACACACACACACACACAGAGAAACATGTGCACAGCGCACAGCCACTAACACATAAGCACACACATATGCACAGCCACTCACACAAATGCACACACACACACACACACACACACACACACACACACACACACACACACACACACACACACACACACACACACACACACACACACACACACACACACACACACACCCTGGGCTAAGAAGTGACTCTGAGAAAGCAGCGGAGCGGAAAGGAAGGCCTCTTTAATTATACGAGTGGGACAGACAGCCCAGCCTGCTCTACTCCCTCTCCTGCACACACACGCACACACACACACACACACACACACACACACACACACACACACACACACACACACACACACACACACACACACACACACACACACACACACACACACACACACACAAACACTGACGCATGCTCACACACACACACACACACACACACACACACACACACACACACACACACTGACGCATGCTCACACACACACACACACACACACACACACACACACACACACACACACACACACACACACACACACACACACACACACACACACAGAGGCTAGTGTCATAAACACACATTAGCTCCAAAAACGCATACATTCACCTGATAGAAACCCATATTCTCAAGCACAAATATGTACACACACACACACACACACACACACACACACACACACACACACACACACACACACACACACACACACACACACACACACACACACACACACTCACTCTCTCTCTCTCTCTCTCTCTCTCTTTCATATGTACACACACACACACACACACACACACACACACACACACACACACACACACACACACACACACACACACACACACACACACACACACACACACACACACTCGCTGCCAGCATTATCTCTCTCTCTCTCTCTCTCTCTCTCTCTCTCTCTCTCACACACACACACACACACACACACACACACACACACACACACACACACACACACACACACACACACACACACACACACACAAACAAGCTGGCAGCATTATCTGAAAAAGGCTAATGTTTGACCCTTACAGAAAGCGTATCATAGCCCCCTGCTGGGGTTCTGTTAACCTCTGGGGAGCACTCTATTGCCCTCTTTTGTCCTAATCTACCCCCCGCCCCGCCCCGCCCTGCCCTGCCCCTCCCCTCCCCTCCCCTTGCCCACGGGCCACACCATTCAAAGCAAAGCAGTCCATTATATAGCAGGGCAATGGAACAAATAGCCCTGGAGGTGCGCTAGCTGGTCATGGTGGATGAAGAGGTCAAGTGCTTGGCCCTCCACACGAGAGGTTAGGAGGGGACACGGAGGGGACACGGAGGCCCTGCCATCAGGGATTGGCTTCCGTGGTGAGAATCCTGAAGGCACAATATTCCGCTGAAGATGCTTTCGAAAGGGGCAGCTATCTATCTAGGCTACCCGTCTTCGTATCTATCCTTGAAGCAGTCACCTCCCCCTTTCATTGTAAAATAAAAAAGAATTGTAGTGTAGTGGAGGGTGCACTGTAGCCAGGCCGTGCCCTCCTAGTGACGCAACACCTTCAGCGTTGCTACCAGTCAGGTCAAGAGCAATGCAAGTACTTTCTGAGTTCCTGAAAAATGGGGAACTCCTCCCACTTTGTCGGGAAGCAAACAACCATTAGCAAGCCAACCATGCCATTTGGGAAATGTTCATTGTCATGCTCTTGGTCAGACCAAGTCTCGAAGAGATTTGAAAGTCGATGATAATCAGGCTAGGTGCACTGCACACATTCAAGAGAAAAACATCAGCAGGTGCCAAATGAAAAAAAAATTAAAATAAATAACTACTTGAGGAGAGAAGGGGCAAGGAGTTGAACTCTGCTTACCAAGATGCCTGAAGAATGTCGATCTATGATCGAAACGTTGCTATCTTTGATAAATGAAGTATTTTGCAAGCAATGTGCAAATCTTTCCCCCTTTTATCCTGAAATGAAAAAAAATCCCCACAATCTACAGCGGGTTATGCTCACGGTGGGTGCTGATACACCGTAGCAGAGATGAGCAAGTTGACCATGGAAGCCCTGGGGTGAATTTCTCAAAATCAAAGTTGCTTACCACATTAGCTACTTTGTTGTTTTCAATTAATTTTCCCATTGGCAACTACCGAAGTTGCTAACAGGCTAATAACTTCTCTTTTGTAAAAAAAAATGACTGCTGTAGATGTACAATAGAGCTGTGTGTGTGTTTGTTTTCAGAACGCAGACATTAAAACAAATCGCAAAAAAGGCTGAGGCCGCTCGTATAAGTTTACACCTATTAAATAAGGGCCTGAATCACAGTGCAACACACACCCACCTTATAGTGTTCTCCACCATGGGCGTATGGAGCCATCGGTGCATGAAATCAGTAGCTGGGAGAATGCTTCAGTGTGCCCTGCCCAAAATCATTACACACACAATTGAATCTGCATTTCGCAGTTTGCTCGGAGGGACGGCATTATTGTTTTTTATTGGCTTAATAATCATTTGTCAAGCATCTCTCTTTTTTTTCTATACATACAGTACATATGTTTTGTTTGTTTGTTGTTGTTTGTGGCAGTATTTTTAATGATTTAAGTTCAAACATGAACTAGCCTCTACATTAAAGTGGTTTTACCTAAGAAGAGTGCCTTGGCGTCCTGCCTTTTTTGATATGTTTTGTTGTTGTTGTTGTTGTTGTTGTTGTTGTTGTTTTTAGCGGTATGTGTTTGATCCAAGGGTATGCTGCAGCTTATTCCCCAAAGCAGTGATTCCCAACCTTTTTTGTCCTGTGTACCCCCTAAGCATCTTTGTCAAATGATGAGTGCCCCTCCTTCATGCTCTATATCCGTTCGTCTGTCTATCCCAATGTGATTATACTCCATGTTATTATCACATTTTCCACGTACCCCCTGAGGTGTGTTCGGGTACCCCTAGTGGTACACACATTTGTATATCACATAATCAAAGTAGCATTACAGTACATTACATTACACTTAGCTGAAGCTTTTATCCAAAGCATCTTACAGTTATTTTAAGTAGGCTACAGGGTATTGGTTGCAGTCCCTGGAACAGTGTGGGGTTAGGTGCCTCAATCATGTAGGGCAGTAGGGAGTGAAAGGGTGGGATTCGAACCGGCAACCCTCTGATCTCCTTAACCACTAAGCCATGGGTGTCCTCCAAACACAATTGTCATTCAATGTGCTTGAGGAAGAAGCATGCAAGCTCAGTTATTGAGAGGTGCTTTAGCATGCTGTGCCACAGCACCCTCAAGCAGTAAGTTGCGTGTTTTATAAGATAAGATAAGATAATCCTTTGTCTCTTCAAGAGAGAAATTTAGTTTGGACATGAGTGTGAACACCAAAAAGAAAACAGTATAGCAGACAGACAAATGATACACATGTACACTAAACGAGGAAACATGCAACATGTAAACAGAAAGCTGTTGTTTGATCGTTCTTCATCTTAGCCCTACCAACCATCAAAACATCCGGCCAGAATAATGCAACCAAACATATTGCACACAAACATATTGCACACAGCCCTATCAATAATGAGGTAACACTTTATTTTAGGGATACATTAATTAGCACTAATACATACAATGTTAATGCCTGCATAAGTAACTTGTAAGGCATGTACTAAGCAAACGCTAAGGCCTACTAGGTCCTTACTAAGGTTAAATTGGTAGTCCGTTATTGAACAAGACATTTGCGAGTACATGCCTAACAAATGTTTGATTTTGCTTTGCACATGCCTTACAAGTTAGGCTACTTATACAGGCACATTGTATGTATTAGTGCTAATAGATGTATCCCTAAAATAAAGTGTTACCAATAATGAGTATACATGTAATGATAAGGGTTCCCAAAACATATAATGATCCCATATCTAATGATGTATTTAATAGAAGCCCTGTAGAAGGCCATCATTATTTGCTTCTCAATACCAAATCCTGATCCCTTCTGTGTAAAAAGGCCACTGTCATTGATTATGCTCTATACTCTATAAATAACATGACACAGGATGAGGCAATGATAAAGGGATTCCTCGTTGCAAAAAAACATGGTTGTGAAATACCAATATCGTGCAAAAGAGACTCCATGAGTGGAAAGTAGTACACTTTATACTAAGTAGTCATCAAAAGTATGCTTTAAGTATATGTGTTTTTCACCTGGGTGGTTATAAAATACCAATACTGTGCAATAGAGACTCCATGAGAGGTAGCTACTGCACTGGTTAGATATGGGGTCTTTGGGGACGCCATATACGATCCAAGTCAAAGGCCTGTTTGCAAAAGGGATAAATCTTCATGACCGACGCTCCACAAATCCAACAAAAGACTTCAGCCGGAAAGAGTGTGATAAGGAGAGTAATATAGAGTGTGGTATCAAAAGGAGAAAACCCCTAGATCTTGTCAATGAAATAGCGTCAGTATTTCCCACCGTTTATCAAGAGAGACATCTTGAAATAGGTCTGTCAGAGTGGCCAATAGCCATTATTAGCCAGTGGAGTGCCGCACAATGGACGTCAGCTTCCCTATACCTTTAAAGACTTTTTTTTGATAGGACAGTAGTAAGCCAATTGGGAGAGAGACAGGACGGGGTGGGCAAAGGACCCGGGCCGGGAATCAAACCCAGGTCAGCCGCATGGCAGGTGAGTGCCCTACCAGTTGGCCACGGCAGGGCCAGCCTCCCTATACCTTTATGTCTCTGGCCTGCCCCCAGAATTATTTTCCTTCTTTCTTTTCCTTTCCATTTTCTTGTTCATTTTGAAAACATCTATTATGTCTGTGGAGTATTGGTGTCTATATCGGTTGTGGGTCAATCCAGAGGCGATTCTAGGGTCAGGTGGGGCCCCAAGCGAAAATTCAAAGGAATGAACATTTGAAACAAAATTGCTACTACTGTAGTAAAGAGAGAGCTGTTATTCACCATCTAGGGGCTTGGGGGCCCCAAGCGGCTGCCTGCCTTGCCTGGTGACAAGTTGCACCTCTGGGTCAATCTGATGTTGTTTGGACTGGAGGTTGGGGGTCGCATGTCCACAAAACATTATCACCAATTAATCAGCTGCTAGACAAAAGTGGTAGTGGTGGTGTGATCAAGTGATCACTGGGCTTGAACTCCAAAAATATATACTTTATTTCATTATTATACAATCGGCAATGTTTCGGTCCACTGGGTATAATGTACATATATGTATAATGAAATAAAGTTTATATTTTTTAGAGCTCATGTCCAGTGTGCAGACCACTTTATCACTCTGACATTTAAACATTTGTGCACTTATACCTGTGTGAATGTGCTTGCTTTGTTTGTGCTGTGATTCTGATGTGATGTAAGCTACACTGTAAAAGATTGTCGTGATTTCACATTAGAATTCTACATCAAGAAGATGTATATACCAGTTTACTATTCACTGCTGTAATGTGCAATGCATTGTGGGATATCATATAGAGTACAATTCACAATTGTAAATGTACAGCAGCACATAATACTTTTTACATCATACTGTTGTAAAGATATGTTTTGTCAGGGCTGCTGTCCTAATGCAAATGTATGCAAAGCCACATGCAGAAATTATGGAGCTCAGGTCACATTCTGATTGGATGCTTTTAAAACATGCATACAGGCCTGATAGAGGTGGAGAGGATTTGAACTGATTTGAACTCTTCAATCGCACACACCTGGTCATGAGCAAGGAGGTAGACATAGGAGGGTTTACAGACATCATCGGAGCGTAGTACGGAATGATAGCAAGGGGAGTCCAATTTTCTTCTTCCATGGTCAAATTGGAAGCATGGTAAAGTGTGGAACAGGTCATAGGATAGGATAGTGAATTTTGTCACCTGTCCTTAATTATCCCCCACAGTTAATGCTGACTGACAACTGCAGTTAATTTGGCCACAAACTGAACATTGACAACCAGACATCCTCTTTCGACCAAATTTGTGGAGTACAAATTTTGTCCATCATGGCATCGCACACACTGACCATGTGCACCATGTCATTAAGCATAAATGTATGGCATTAAAGCAACACCTTATACTACGAAGACAATAGGAGCCAATTTGGATTGGAGCCAATTTTGGTCCCCTAGGGGAAATTCTTTCTCTGCATTTATCCCATTTGGGCAAGTGAATCACATTGAAGTACACACACTAGTCAGTAGCAGTGGGCTGCCTGCTGAGTGGCGCCCGGGGAGCTGTGTGGGGGTTAGGTGCCTTGCTCAAGGGCACTTCAGCTGCGGTCCGGTCGGGCATTGAACCGGGAACCCTTTGGTTGCCAACCCAGTGCTCTAACCACTGAGCCACGACTGCCCCCAACTACTACACTGTGGCCAATGCATTTTCCATTGAGTGATACTGCTTACCCAATCTACCTTCTTTGGTCATGAGCCAGCTGATTGTAAATGACGTCCAGGTGCGCTAATTTCAGCTCAGTGCAATTCAAAACGGGCTTCTCTCTGCTAAAAGAGCATGGGAGAGGCCAATGATGGTTTGTCCATTTATACAGACGATGGGCATAAACGATGCTCAGGTGTGGCAGCCCCCCTGTGGTTCAATTTGGCTTTTTGATGGCTTCGGCAACAGAATATATCTCAAAATCCCATGAGAAGGAATGGAATGGCCCAGGACCATTATTTTCAAAGACTGTATGTTGTGAAGTTTCCAGTGTGTGCGTTGGAAGAACGCAACAATTAGCTGGCAACTTGTTGCTAGCAATTTGGTGAAATTTTACAACAATTAGCTGGCAACTTTTTATTGCCAGCAATTTGCTTTAATTTTACTTCAATGAGCTGGCAACTTTTCACCAGCAATTTAATTTAATTTCACACCAATGAGCTGGCAACTTTTTTGCCAGCAAATTTGTTGTAATTTTACAACAATTAGCTGGCAACTTTTTATTGCATGCAATTTGCTTTAATTTTACTTCAATGAGCTGGCAACTTTTCACCAGCAATTTAATTTAATTTCACACCAATGAGCTGGCAACTTTTTTTGCCAGCAAATTTGTTGTAATTTTACAACAATTAGCTGGCAACTTTTTATTGCATGCAATTTGCTTTAATTTTACTTCAATGAGCTGGCAACTTTTCACCAGCAATTTAATTTAATTTCACACCAATGAGCTGGCAACTTTTTTGCCAGCAAATTTGTTGTAATTTTACAACAATTAGCTGGCAACATTTTATTGCCAGCAATTTGCTTTAATTTTACTTCAATGAGCTGGCAACTTTTCACCAGCAATTTAATTTAATTTCACACCAATGAGCTGGCAACTTTTTTGCCAGCAAATTTGTTGTAATTTTACAACAATTAGCTGGTAACTTTTCACCAGCACTTCAACTCAACTTCACCTTACTGGTGCAATGTGCAATTAATGAAGATTGGCCAACAGGCTGGCCCACTTGAGCCATGAAACTTCCCACACATTAAAAGGACAGGTGTTTCAGTTATTTTGTCATGGAATGTTTACTTATAAACATGGATCAGAATGAAAACTTTTTGGAACTGAAGTTTTGATATGTGCATTAAACAAGGGCCAAAACCAATCCATTTAAGAATATCCTTATACTTTTTTTAAATACTATCTTAGAAGGAGCCCAGTCTGTTTTTAAACTGTAGTTCTAGAGCAGGAGCATCAATGAATGGAACATTCTAGGAACTTGTTAGCTTTTTGATACATATCTCTCTTGTTACTCTAACCAATCTATCAATTAGTGCATTGCCTCACTTTATTACTAATCACTTTCATGCTGTGATTCAATGATTGCCAGCACCTGCCCAATGCCTGATTACTCTGGTCACATGGTTCACTTGCCCCGCTATATAAACCTGGACTGTCACACTGCTTTGGTTGCTTGTCTGAATGGCACAGCATAGCGCCTGACTCACTGGCGCTCACTGGTACTGGCAATCAATTGATTAGCCGACTAGATGAGTGGTTGGTTTGTTGACAGGGTGGCTGACAGCATAGTGCCAGTTGACCAGCTAGCTGCCTGGCAGGTTGACTGACAGCCTGTCCGCCTGGTCAGTTGACTGGCTTGCTGCCTTGCTTGTTGACTGACCAGCTGCCTGTCCGGTTGACTGGCTGCCTGGCTGGTTTAACCAGTCAACCAGCCAGTCTGTCAAGGCCAGTTAGCTACCTGGCCGGTAACTGGTTGGCTGCCTGACAGGTTAACTGGTTGGGTTGTTTCATCTTTTGAGAGCCATCTTATAGCATAGCATGTTTTATGGTGTTTTTTTGCATAATATTAAATTTAGGCCACTTGATTGGATTGACAAATGCATATCCATACAGTCCTTATTGTGACTGTTTTTGAACCCCCCTTTGAGATGACTTGATAAATGAAAGTCCTCTTGAGGAAACTATCACTGTCACTGTGACAGCACTATGCTGAGTGATTTATTATTTGTGCCTCACCCATGCAAGGCTGAACTTGTAGACGTATATGCTTAGAGCAGAGTGGCATTATGGTACCATGCTATCTCAGTCATGGTGGAGGATGGGGACGATACTATGTTGAAGGCATCTCAGACATGGAGGCGGGCAGCGGGGGTGGAGGCGGGAGGAGGCGGGCGGATGAGGGGGCAGGACATGTGCCATGGTCAGAGTAGTTTTGAAAACGGAACAGTGTTGTAATTTTAAACGACTTGCTGGCAACTGTTTTTTTTCTGCAATTTGTTGTAAATTTAAAACAATTTGCTGGCAATTATTCCCCATCAATTAGCTGTAAATTTCAGCTTGAAATCTTTTACAGTGTACAGTACAACAGCATATGTTGAACAAAATGAAACAAAGTAAAACAAAAAAACATGTGTTACTTGCATGTTTAGACATGTAAAGAGAGCAGCGCGGCGGGACGGTACAATGCTCAGGGTACCTCAGTCACATGGAGGAGGATGGGGGAGAGCACTGGTTAATTACTCAAACTGGAGGGTCGGGAGTCGAACTGGCAACCTTTGGGCCGCTTTCCCATGACTGCCCCATAATTTCATTACATTACATTACATTACATTACATATCACTTAGTTGACGCTTTTTTTATCCAAAGTGACTCACAATTATTGTCAGGATATTGGTTACAGTCCCTGGAGCAGCATGGGTTTAGGTACGTTGCTCAAGGGTACCTCATGGACTGCGGTAGGGAGTGGAAGGGTGGGATTCGAACCTGCAACCCTCCATCTCCTTAACCATTAGACCATGGCTGCCCCGCCCCAGGGCTGCCCCCCATAATAGAATGTACTCCCAGTGGGTATGCCACGAAATTCAGGGCATCATTCAGCAGGTACTATGCCTCCATTCCACACTCTGCTCATAGGCTCATAGGATAGCGGGGGCTGTCTGTGGCGCCCTGTCTGTCTGGCCTGTAAGCTTCCCCCTGATCCTGCGTTCACGAGTACCACAAGATAATCATCAGGAATTACTTTCACTCCTTGAAAAGTGAGACATACATTCCCTCCTTCTCTCTTGCCCCACCCCCCCTCTCTCTCTCTCACACACACACACACACACACACACACACACACACACACACACACACACACACACACACACACACACACACACACACACACACACACAGACACACACAATACCCCTTTGGTCCACCCCACTCTAGTCACCAGGGCTGCACTGGGACTACAAACCGACCCGGGCATTTTTGGCATAGACCAGGCCCTCACTCCCACCCCCATACTACAATTATGATGGGCTCTAGTTCACTGTGTATTAAGAATACACCAATGGGCCACCCCATTTCATTTGTGGGCCGGCCGATTTTTTTAAACAAACAAACAACCAACCAAAAAAACCCTCAAGCATCGGCCCCTGATGACTGTTAGCCCACCGGGAAAATGCCCTGTATGCCAGATTACCAGACCAGCCCTCTAACACTATTCGTACTCGTACACTGCCCTAACCATAGAAATGGCATAGCCTGTCGGGTACTACACATTGTTTGCACTGGCCTCCCACTCTCACTTCTCAGCCCACCACACCGCTGCTGACCAGAGGTAGCCAGGGCCACTAACAGCTTTGGCCGGGCCCAGGACAAAGTCATCTGAAAGGGCCCCCCCAGCCCACTACATACAATATAATAAGGAACCAATTCTAGGCCCCCTCTCTACCTGTGCACGGGGCAAGTGAGCCCTTTGTCTCTCCCTGTCGGCACCCCTGGAATCAGCCAAATCATTGCTGGCACGACCACATGTGAGGAGTGGATGGCTGCATTTTTAACAAGTCACTTTTAGCTTAACAAGTCGCTTTAACAACTGTTGGACATGCATCAGCATTATGTTAGGCCACCAACCAAATTTTGGCCTGGAGTGTAGCTTTTCACAGGCACTACAACTAAACATTCACTGAGATTAGATAATTAAAATGACACTAAACATTATCGCCACCGTACAGTGCATGTGCAAAGAAAATGGAGTCCCGTATAGAACCCGTCTAAAAGCAAAATTAGCCTTCACATTTTAATTTCTCCTTAACCAAAAATCCCCTTTGCTTGTCACAAGAGGGATTAAAATGAACACTGCATTTCTGTGGAGCAGCCTATCTCTGGATACCTGGTGTTGCTATTAAACGTTCCCTGTGTGTACTTGTACAGAGTGGATGCTCATTTCAAGGGCTGTAGGACCAGTGTTGCCCATACAGTGGCCATTGTTTGGGGCAGCACCAGAGTGTAAACCAACCGAGCACCACAAATGCAGTATTCCGCTTTTTTACAAGACGGCATTATTCTCAGAGGTGGCCAAAGGAAAAGTAGAGGTTAAAAAAAAAAGAAAACGTCCTGTGACTTCCAACACTTCACTGAGAAACTGGTCTTCAGTTAGATGTAGAGCATTGCAGATCACTGTCTTCTTGAATATATTTTTGCTTCACATGTGTTTCTTGCTGGACTTATCACAATAGTGTAGGCTTTCGACCATGTTAATAAAGTGAACCGAATATGCCTCTTTTTCAGACACAAGTTTGCAATAATTCAGCACTTCAACACTTCCAGTTTTTCATTTGTCCACTGATTGCCTGAAGAGTAAAATAAATTACCTAACCCTAGGCTATTTTCTACAACACATAGGCCTAATATGCCCATTATTTTCTTTGAAGAAGGCTTTTGAAATGTAGTCTAGCCTGTCATAAATTAAGTAGTCTATCAAATATGTCAATTAACACAAAGAAATAATAACTAACTTGTAGACAACGTGTAGCCTTAATTTACCTGACATATGAATAGGTGGTGGCAAAGACCAGCATTAACACGTCACCAAGCTAATAAGACAGCAAGGCAGTTAACGAAAACAAAGCTATTAAATTACGCGTAATTAGCAGGGAACCCCCAAACCCACTCAAGACACGCTGACTGGCCATACGCATTATGGATAGACTACCCTACACCGCATTAATTAGGGGGAAAGTAGATGAAGTACCAAATACAGGCTATACTGTGCATTGCAACACCCTATAGTGTTACTGTAACTTAAAGGCAAGAATAGACTAAGCGGCTTGATTGACGCAAAACTGTTATCAGCTCTTTTACGACCCTGTCCAGGGTGCTGAAATGGAGTATCACGTCTCTCCGTCTGCTCCGCGCATCATGTTCATGCTGTGGTGACATTATCAAAGGCTACCATGCTCCAATTATAACAATATATTGTATTAAATGCAATATATATTCGCACCCAAATGTTTTCAAATAAATATATTAGATTTGGATCTTCAATTTAAGAGGAAAAATACTCCTATTAGGCTAGATGTATTTTGGAAATATCAAACTAGTAGCTTACAATGTCGAATATGTTTAACTAAGAATGACTATTTTTTTTATTTTATTATTATTTTCAAATAGCCTACTTTTTTGGATAGCCCACTCAAACGTGTTTGGCATGGCTCTTGTACCTCACCTAATTTAAAGCACCGTTAACCTTTTTGTCCGTGTGTGGTGTAGGCCTATTTGACTTTAAAACATCACCAGAAATGTATTATATTTATTTAAAAATAGATATATTTTCAACATCTAGGCCTATATGGGGTGGTCTCTTTCCTGCGTCGTTGGCCTAGCCTATCCCATAATAAGATATTATCGGTTTGCGGCTATACCCCCTCAACTTCCCTGCGGCCATTTGTCAAATACTGTCCACAATGAAGTGAAGCGTGAAAATGAATTTGTTCATTCACATAAAACATTTCACACACGGTCTGGTTAATGGGAGAGCGCCGTCGGGGCACATAAGAAAGGTTTCATTTGAAATTATTGTAAAAGCATTGTCACCGAAGATATGGACTCGGAACGAGTCAGGCTTGATGGGCACACAATGCGTTGTTAGAAGTGTCTTCTCCCAGATTTTGCCTAAAGAGTGTGCATATAACTAGTGCATGTGTTGGATGAAGTTCGGGATAAAAATGTGCGTTTTATTTTTTTGTTATAAATATAGCCTAATTCATCCAATAGCACTGCAGGTCCTGCAACCACTTCCAAAATCATAATCCAACACGCTGTTTTTAAATCTCATTTAAAACTCTATAGCCCGGGGCTATACTTTGCCATGCACGTAAAGAAAAATCCTACATGTGTTTACAGAAGGGTTTGATTAGGGTTTATAGCCTAACTGAGAATCCAAAATAAAACAAGCAAACAATAATAAGTGCCATGCGTTTAACTGGTAAGCTATAAGATGGATAAAACGTAGCATACCTTTGCAATTTTAGTGAATACATTTTGGCATTCTTCTCATTTATAAGATGTGATTTTTCAGATTTCACAGGAGCATCCATGGTCTCATCCGTGATGCCTGAATCTACAGTGGCGATCTTGAAGTCTTAAGAGTTGCGGAGCCAGAGACATGAATAACGTTCTTCTGTTGCACCAATCCGTCCTCCATTCCAGTCCAGTATGGGAAATGTTTAAAAAGAGACTATTCGCCTTCAGTGTGCCTCTTAGGACATGCAGAAGACGGAAGATGGAAGGAATAGGTCCGTTATTGCTGCCCGTGCGCGGCGAGGCACCCCGCGCTGTGTGTGAAGTGGCTTTTGGTGCAGTTGAGAGAGTGGACTGCACGAGCGCGCAAGCTCTTGACGCACAGCTCCACGTAGGGTTGCAGTTGTCTTTTATTTACAGCATCATAGCACATATGGCCTGTGCGATTTTTCTACGAATTCTAGCTCTTAATCCTGCTCAATCAGACAAAGACACTGGTCTGGATTGCCTTAATTAAATATTAATAATAATAGTAACAATAATAACAACAACAATAATAATAATAATAATAATAATAATAATAATAATAATAATAATAATAATACAAATCCAGATGTTATTTGCACCCCCCCCCCCCCCCCCCCCCCCAAAAAAAAGGAAAGGTGGAACTAAAGCGTTAAAATGAGCGAGAATTATGTTTTGGCTAGGCTATTTGTGTAAAAGGCCGTAGAATGTTAACAAACTTCACACACACAATCTATTTAAGCCAACCAGTTTGTCTATTTTGTTATCTAAACACATAGGCCTAAATTGTTGCATTTCATGTGCACAGTCCTTGGTATGAAATAACTTTATGCCATCTCTCGACTTCTGTCTGCATTGCAAGCAGTCAGAGGAGCAGACAAGTTGACGCAACACAAACTCAGCTGAGCGCCCCCCAAATGTGGTTGATTACGTCACCACACTTCCGCTTCGTCAATGTGTACACGCCGTCTGCCATGAAAACATGGCAGTGACAATGAGCCAAGCTGATGTGCAAATGCAGCCAAAAGAAGAGGGCGAGGAAGATGATCGAACAATGTCAAGATCTGACAGGTAATGCGTATGTCACTAATTTTATTTCTACGGCAAATTAAGCCGACCGGCCTGTTGGTTCACGGCTTGGATGGTATATATTTCAAAGCTAATGCGCATCACATGCGGTGTTAGCTTGCTAGCCTGCTATGAAAACAAAGTGTGGACGAGTTCATTGGTTGGTTCAAGAAGTCTGCCCGAGTGTACTGTATTTCACTGCCACTTGTATATTTACTACGGTCAAATGTTTTTTCTTTACATGACCCATGGTTACGAGCTTACCGCAAGTCTTTTCTCGTGTTGTTAGCTATTTGAAAAGCTAGTCTGCGAAAGGGATGTGGCTGCTGCGGTGATGGCTGATTTGGCGGTGATGCTGTCATACTTTTCAGAAATGAAATTGTGGCCTAATAAATGTAAACAAATAGTATATGTGTCAAAGCATCAGATGCTGAAAGGGCCATGCCTTTGCAGTATCCAGCAGGCAGACCCCCTCCCCTCCCAGCATCTCCTAGCGAGGCCTGCTTAGAATCCAACCACTGCAGTGCCACTGGGGTAAAACATTTTTTTGCAGGTTACAGGCCTAGCAGCTAGACTAGGCGAATTGCAACAAAGCCTACGTTCGTGGTTCCTTGAGATCTTTTTTTTAATCTGCATTTGCAAATTGGATGACATTTTCTCGAAGGTTCGGACTGCCCACCTCTGACCCAAAAAGCAATACAACTCAGCAGCAACGCATACACAAATAAATTGTGATATTGTGATAAAAAAAAGATGTCAAGGCCCACTTAGGAATACCTTCAGTGCCCAGCAGTGGGCTCCAGCCCACAGTTTGAGAATCCCTGGCCTGGGGAAAAAACGATGGGTAACATCTTACTTGACGCCTGTGACATATGCTTGTCATTACAGTGTCATGGCACAGTTATGCACATGTCATAAACACTGTCTATGACTGTCATGACACTATTATGACACTGTTAGGACATGCATATGACACCGGCCGGCGTCAAGTAAAGTGTGTTACCAAACGATGACCGAAATGATATGCCTTTGGTGTCTTTGGCCTCCATCTTCGCTCACAGACTATCAACATTCAGTAGGCTTCGGCTATAATTCAATCATTTTAATCATGCAGTGTCTTCATAAGAGTACAAGAGTATGCACTGTGTAAGAGTATGCACATCTCACCTCTCTTGAGGCCAGGTGCAGGACAAAGGCGAATCTGATAGTGGAAAGAGTAGAAGTCCGCACACTGTAGCTCCGCTTTGAAAATTCATACAAGTCCTAAAACGTTTCGACCCAACAGGGTCTTCATCAGGCACGTGATGCAGTGCAGTGTCCTCCCATTCCCAAGTGATGACGGCCTTACTCAGACTAGTGTCCACAGTTGACGCTGAGCTCTTCATCGTGTGGTTTCCTGGATAGGGGTGCCGAGAGTTCGAACCCTTTCCCTCATCCCACACTGATACTAACCCAAAAACACTGGTGGCAGTTATATAACTTTTTTTGTCTGGGGAGATCCTTAAGCTCATGGGTCGACTCCATCCCTGCCCACTAGACAGTCCATACGCAATAACCTCAACACTGCTCAGGTCATGGTGGCTAGTGGCTACACTGTGAGTTCACGCAGGCATGTCTGATGGCAATGGGACTAGACCGACCGACCGACCGACCGACCGAACTGCACGATTAAGGGCTTCCGCACACCGGCTCCGACAAAGTGCTGCGCACTGCTCAGCTAAAATTCGATTCCATTGTTTTCAATAGAACCACGCACACTGGCGCCGATGTCCGCAGACATTCACCGATGTCGGATAGCAATTAGAGACAAGTTCTATTTTGTCGGCGCCGCCCATTGACTATCAATGCAATGTTCGAGTGAAATTGGGTTTGGGGGTCCGAATTCTGTCGGAAGCAAAAGTGCGCCGCAGTGCTATCGGAGCCAGTGTGCGGCCGGCCTAACTTCTCAACCAACACTCGCTCTCTCTCTATGCACCATGACATTGGTGCATGTGAAGATGTATGCGTGTACTTGTTGTGTCCTCCTAGTGTGTCTTCTTTTTTTGCCCACCTGTTGTCCTGTGTGTGTGTTCGTGTCCCACTGCAGCGGTAGTGGGGACGAATCCATGGATGGCCTTGCTGCGAAACACAACAGGTGTCCCCCAACGCCCTCGCTGTCCCCACAGAAGCGGGCCACCAGCCAGAGCAAGACGGAGCCGCCTCTTCTGCGCACCAACAAGAGGACCATCTACACAGCCGGCCGGCCGCCCTGGTACAACGTCACCGGGACCACCTTCAAGGAGGCGTTTGTCATAGGTCTGCCAAGCAGCTAATACTTGGTTTTCAGCCCTTTTTGTTTTGCAAAGATAGAATGCTTTGGTTAAGAGTCATACTGCTGTAGTAATTCTATTGTCTTTCAAGATTATTCTGTTGAATAATGAATAATTGAATTTTTCAATGACTATTGAACACCATTCAATTTTATATATACAGGATGTATGAATTTATTAAACAGGATTATAGCATGGTCTTGAAAAGCACATGAAGACCAAACAAGACCAAAGTTGACATAGAGGACAGTGGCAGTAGGCACGTTTGACGTTGCGCAATGATGTGAATGATGTGTTGAAAGACTGCAATGAACTCTGGGCTGGAAATTATGGTTAAAATTTGTGTTCGACTTGACCAAATTCAGGCCTGCTGTGACGAAGGCATGATGCGTGACGTGGTCAAAATCTCAGAGTCAAAGCAATTGCAGACAGACCTGGGGACCATTCCATCATTGGCGCTGAATTCAGCGGCGCTTACGGGCAAAAGCCTAGTTGCAACTAACGGCAGCTTAAACTTGAGGCAGAAGCCGTTCCATCAGTGAAGATCAGCTGCGCCTTGGCTAGGTTGACTTCAGGTGCGCTTATCAAAGCTGTCGTTGCGCTCGTGCACGTTGTACAGGGGAAGTCCATATTAAGGATTGTCGAAAAAGCGATCATGTTGGGGAGTCGGGCATGCGTTGTGAAATAGAGTTTTTATCACAGTGTTGATGTGAGAATTTGTGGGCCATCGGTAACGCAGCTGCTTCCTAATTGAGAGGCCCGTGTTCGATTCCCACCGTGCGCAAAGACGTTAAGGCAATCTTCAAAGGAGCTTTATCGGACATTGATTGTCATTTCACATTGTAAAAATATAAATTTGCTGGAGTGTTTCAGATTTGAACCCGGCGCGCTCACATATTATGCAGCGCACCTGCCCACTGTGCCATCTACTACACCATCTTCTCCTTGAGAAGAATTGCTTGAACTTATCTTATTATCAAGACAGTAAACGTTTTCTAAAAATGTGCTAATTATCAAAAAATCCCCCGAAATGAAAGACAATGTAATTATTGGAGTTTTAACAGGCATTACCACCCCATGCACTGTTTTAATAGGGAGACTGGTTCGCTTTTATCTCGCAAAATGCTGGCGGGAAAATGCGGAACGGTCTGGTTGTGACACAGTTTCCTGCAGGTTGAAATTCTTTGAAACACTGATTTATTTAGCCTGATGTTAAACCTGGGAGCTACCAGGTTTGACTTGGAGCATAAATTACTGTGGCAACTCAGCTGAGTTTCAGGTTAGCAAGGCTGATGGAACGGATCTCTGTCTAAAAATAGCGTAGTTAACCGACTTGAGCTCGGATTTGGGGTTACCGCCGTTGATGGAATGGTCCCCTGCAACTCCTGCAGTTGCTTGTCC
Source organism: Engraulis encrasicolus (assembly GCF_034702125.1). NCBI lineage: Eukaryota > Metazoa > Chordata > Actinopteri > Clupeiformes > Engraulidae > Engraulis > Engraulis encrasicolus. Next base: position 25,762,493 of record NC_085874.1, on the reverse strand, counting down.
CTGTTGATGCTTGTTGCGAGGGTCGGCAGGGCATACTGCCCATGTGATGACACACCCTTGAATTGGTTGACCTAAAGTTCGCTGACGTCTGTGTACACACATTATCCCACACCACTAAAAAGTTTGCAGTGCACCCCACTTCAACACTTCCTCTCCACATATCGCCCCCACACCTCACATGTGATGTGCTATGTAGATCAAACTGGTGCCAGCTCATAGTCTTGTTCCAAGTTGTGTTCGACTTTAAATATGCTGTGCAGATGAAAAAGAAGTCATCAGAGCATCCTCAGATGTGGAAGGTAGTTTTCTGTCTTATTGGGCAAGTGCCAGGACTAACTTTTTGACGTCATGTCTTCTTCAGAGTCAATATAGTGAAAGTGAAAGAAAGCCCATTGGGAAATTCCTACTCCCATTGTCATTGTGACACAGCACCCCACAGCACACAAGTGCACACTGCACACAACGAAATTGCATTTATGCTTCACCCGTGCAAGGGGGCAGCCCTCAATGGCGCCCCTGGGGAGCATTGCGGCGGGACGGTACCATGCTCAGGGTACCTCAGTCATGGAGGAGGATGGGGTAGAGCACTGGTTGATGACTCCCCTCATCAACCTGGCAGGTCGGGAGTCGAACCAGCAATCTTTGGACTGCAAGTCTGACGCTCTACCGGCTTACCCATGACTGCCCATAATATGTTATGTTATAATACTTACTGCCCAATATGTTTAAGAACGCTGTGTTGGCACCATCTGCACACCGTGACAGCAAGTTCTGCAGTCGTCGAGCAACAAAATTCGGTCCGTAACGCACCGCCTAGTGACTACATTGCATGCTTGTCCAGCCTGGGAATTCAAAAAGTCAGAGAATGCGCGCACATCAGTAGCACAGGTGCTGACCCAAACATAGGAGAAAGGAAAATAAAGGTCTGCAACACTTTTTGATGCTACCAAAAATTTAATGGCACGACGTTTCGGACTCTCAGTCCTGCATCACAGTGCAACTGTGTGTGAGTATGAAAAATAAAATACACTGATGCACCCCGATGGTATCTAAGGGCCGCCCCCTCTATATTACATTACATTACATTGCATTTGGCAGACGCTTTATAACCAAAGCGACTTTCAAAAGAGGACATAATCAAGCCAACATCACAAGCAAATACAAAGTGCACAGGAGATATACAGAACAACAAGTGCAGTTGCAAAGAGGGGTTATTTTTATTTTTTTATAGAGAGTAAATAACGCGTACACACAAACACACATACACACACACACACACAGAAGGGCTGGCTATACGGGAATGATTTTCTATGCCAGTGACAACGTTCCCCTGGACTAACCATATGAAACCCACCAGAAACGTGGCCCAAAACGAGTTTTTTGAATAATGGGTTCCAGAGTGCGAAAATCGAGTAACGCAGGCATTTGCGTTGCCATTGTTCCAGGCGAAACGGATTTGTTTACATCTGCGTCACAGCCACATGGCCAAAAACAGTGAGGTATCTTCACAGTGACCACTAGCTTTGCGCACAACATTAATTCCATGCACAATGGCATCATCAGACAACTGTTTGTGTGGACTGTGGAGACTCTTTCATTTCTACCACGGTCAATATTTTACGTTTCAAACTGCCCAGTGTGGGTCACTCGTGTTCAAAATCTTCAAAAAAAAACCCTGACTAACACTAAGCAAAGCTTCATATTATCTTTTAACTGCGCACCCAAACAGTTATCAGCAATGCATATTATTTATATGTCACTAGTTGAAACAGGCGTAATGGGCAGAAAGAGAAGGAGAAGCGGTGAGCGCGCAGCAGCCTCCAGAGGAGGGAGAAATACCAACACCTATATTCAATACCTTAGTTTAAACTTCTCAAATGAAAAAAAAAGCAGCATAAAGTGTAGAACACAATCAACAGATGCCTAAATGGCAATGATTCGCTACTCTAGTCACTCCACAAGCTACACAAGGTGCCACATGCGCAAAGCTGGTAGCCTATTTTTCCACGTAGCACTCACTTCAGCATAATGAAAAATAACAACTATGCGATGCTGGTTTTGAAAATAAGTCGGCTAGCAGCAAATGCTAGTACACATGTTGGGATAAGAAATTCCTTTAGTAACTTGACATAGCCTACTTAACTAATGAAAGGAGTAAAGACATCAGACTTACAACTTCGTGAGGGCCAACCAGTTATGTAGACTGTAAACTCCCTGGTGATTGTTCTAATGTCTTCCAAAATATTCCAGAAGTTGCAGCATGCATGCTTATTCTTGTAAGAGCAACTAAGCAGCATGATTCAGCACAGTCTGTTGTTTTATCTAACTTGTCTCTGTGGCATCTAGTAATGTTCAATTATGCAGCTTGCACATTCTGATATTCTGAACCTGCTATATGTTCGCGCGCATAATAAAACCGTCTTTCGCTTTTTACAAAGGGGGGAAATTACGATATTTTTTTTGTTAAACTGTCCGTCGCTTAAAATGGACATAACTTCGGAATGGGAGAGGCTAGAAATGTATCGTTTTTAGTAATAAAAAGCTGAGATCTTCAGCTTTTAAACAAGCCATGGCATGTGTCTGTAGATCTAAAACAAAATTTGCTGGGTCTGTTAAAAAAAATTGAAACTTTCTGGCACTGTCAGAGACTGGTCTAAGGTCCCTGCATGACAGGTCATTTGCATGATAAGAGTATGGGCGATCACGGCCATTAGCGAATACTTTGTTCTCAACAACTTCACATAAAGAAATGTGTATTCTGAAGCAAGCCTGTCGTTGTCATCAGGACCTGATTTTTTTTACTGAAACATGCTGTATGGTTGCAACTTAATTGCAACTCGGATGAAAAAAAAACCCGCGTTGCGGTGTCATCTGGCCGAGGCCTAAACTAAACTAACCATCATGTCAGGAGTCTGCCCTGGGGCAAGGCCAGCTCAAGCATTAGTCTAGTAGATACTCTCGAAAGAGGAAGGTCTTTAGTACCTTCTCAACACTCCCCTAGGGCTCCCCAACACCCCCTGGGTGGCTATAGAGCCCCTGTTGAGAAAAACTACTTTACATGAGTGCTTCTCAACCCTTTTTGAACAATCGCCCCTGCACCTCACAACATTTTAAATGGACTAATGCCCCCAATGACAACTAAGCAACGCCCCCTCTCAACTGTATTCTTCTCAACGCCCCCTCGTACTCCCCAACGCCCCCTGGGGGGCTGTACCGCTCCCGTTGAGAAACACTGCTTTTAGATGGTTCCTCCCCTATGAGAAAATTAATTGCGAGGCTAATATTTAACAGTTTGATATTGTCTGGAGTTCTAGCCATGAAGTAGTACCCTGCACAGGTAAAGAAATCATTGCAGTCTTGTTGCGGAATAGCAAGGAGGTGGCTCGCTTTGACAAAAGACTGTGCCACAATGGTCCGGCTACTCGGTGACTGCCAGGGAAGTGTTGTAGTGCAGCGGTTCCCAAACTTTTTTCCTTGCACACCCCCATGTACATTTCAATGTGGTTCGCGCACCCCCTAAGCGAATGTTTAGGTGTGCTGCCTGACGGTCACTGAAATATGGCTTCACTGCACAAATCATCACACATTATGCAGTCATTTGGGGAATCCTCATTTCCAATAGACCTGATGTTTCTTCCAGCATACAATTCGCCATACTACAATTAAAAACTACTTAATGGTCGTTAATGCGGTATACTGTAAAAAACACACTTATCCGCCATTGCTTTATTCAGCTCGCGCACCCCCTTGTGGCAGTCCACGCACCCCCAGGGGTGTGCACACCCCAGTTTGGGAAACTCTGTTGTAGTGTATAATGGTAGGGTTTCATCAGTATTCAGCAGGTCGCTCTCACTGTGTCGGGACTCGGGCCGGTGGCTTACAATTTCACACTCGGCCGTCCCTGGGTCGATCTCTCCTGTTTTCTGCTTTACTCTTCTTGGTCTTCCCCATGTTCTCGCTCTCTTTTTTTAAAACAGCATTAGAGACAGTGTTTGGTTCAGTCTTTTGAGACTAGCCACTGGAGCTGTCGGGAATAGATTAATTCATCTGAGCCGACTGAGTAGCTTGTGGACATGTAGCGATACAGATGGCGGGGGGAAGGGGCAGAAGCATCACCATGGAAAGAGGGAAAAGGAAAACAAAATGTTCTCTGAGGTCACAGATAGACATGAGAATTAAAAAGGCTAATTTCCATCTTTTCCCGCTAGACAGGTTGATCCCTTAGTCCATTTTAGCCTGTACTTTTTGGGAAAAGGTGCCCTCTGCCTATTAAAACCTAAATATCACTGCATCTGAAGCACATAAATACATTAAATATTGTTTGCAGTTGTTGTATTTAGAAGCTGGGAGCCTCATTTTGCATTAGAACAAGTTCATTCAGCTCTAACATGCCCATATTTTAAATAAAAAACCTCAACTCTCAAGAACCTGAATGCAGCGCATATGTCGCTCCAGGCTAAAATGGGTTAAAAAAGAAAAAAGCAGTTGCAATTGCGAAAAACCCAATGTGGATTCTTGAGCCCTCCTTGTGTCTCAGTATTTGTTTTGCGGAGATCTTGGAAGTAAAAAAACATGAAAAAATGACAAAAACTGAGACCCAATCCAATCCAATCTCTTGGTGTGTTGCAGGTCTGTGCGGTGGTAGTGCCTCAGGGAAGACCACAGTGGCCAATAAGATCATTGAGGCACTAGATGTCCCGTGGGTAGTGCTCCTATCCATGGACTCTTTCTACAAGGTAATCTCATCTCATCTCCTGCCTGCCAAACTGGGATTTTCAATTAGGTCCCACCTTTAAAGGTTTTGAACTTTTTAGTATGTATTGATATAAAGAAACTGATATAGCCTAAGCGTTTTATGTATTTTGTCGTTGATTTTGTAAACATCATATGAATATTTTCTAACTGTATTGGCCATGATTTAGCCATAGCTGCTGAACTGGCAATAAATGGAAACAATCAATCAATCAATCTGCCAAACTGGGAAAAGGGTCACATGTACTCAGATGACTTGTCTAGATGACTCACTCACTCACTCACTCACTCACTCACTCACTCACTCACTCACTCACTCACTCACTCTCACCATTGAAATGGTGGTCTGTTGCACCTATTCATTTTTTTAAAACAAAAAGTACTTGGGTGTTCTGCAGTCTTTTCTGAGATGCAGTCTTTGTGCAGAAATGTCCACAGTGTTTAGGTATTCTTACGGTGGATGACGTCACCATATGACAGTTTTACAAATCACTTCTTAGTACAGCTGCAGAAGTGTTGACTGAGAGTTAGGCAGCTTAGCTTGCAGGGCTGGTTCTCTCCCATGCTGTTAAAAAGGACTACAGAGTACAGCTGGCTTGGAGAGCTCGATCAAACACAAATTTTTGTGATGGAGTGCATTCTGTTTCCCATTATGTTTCATTAGCGGATTGGACTGGTCTGCCATCTTTATAAGACAAGGGTTTGTGAGCACGACAGCAGGGCAGTGGAGCGTGGCTGTGTGTAGGGATGCACCATACCACTTTTTACATTATGTACGAGTACATTAATGTCTGTACTTGCCGATACTGAATACAGATACCGATACTTTTACCCACAACATATAATGAAACTGCACAGCCTTTTTTCCACCTGTGATATTTGTTTTACTGTCCAGTTTCTTGTAGATTTAAAGGCCAACTTCCGATAAAACTCAGTTTTACTCACTCCTTTCGAAGATCGGACGGTCACCCCAAGTTAAACTCACTTGCAAGGCTCTCATAGCGGCGCGTCAACTCTCCTGGCTGTGTTTCCCGGTGTTTCCCAATTTACATCAATAATGCAGAGAAACGAGCGAATCACGAAAGCCTTTCTGTGTTTCGTCACGTCGAAAGAAGGCGTTGCCCACAAAGGTTTATATCGACCCATTTATCTAAAAACATGTCGAGTATTTTTTTTCTGCTTGTTTTCAAAACAAGCAACGTCTGGTGGTCCGAAACATAGCTTAGCTTAGCTATCAGCTGGTTGCTACTCTCAGGTACACACACAGCACAAAGCCTCATACATAAAGCCTGCTCACTCCGGTTGCTCCGTGCCTACAGCTCGCCTAGGGGTCGCTGTCGAAAGAGCACAGCCCTGAATGGAGCCTGCACGCCTCCGTTGGCGCCCCTATAGTGCAGTACCACCCGGAGAAGTGGCGACTCTGTTTCCCATTACATTCTCTCCCAAGGCTGGAGGACTGAGCCAATCAGAGACGCGTTTCTTTGAGAGCAGGAGGAGTGAGCCAATCAGAGACGCATTTCCACGAGAAACACGGAACACTCTCTCGTTTCTCCACAAGCCACCTTGCCAGCTTGCAAAAACGTCTTGAAACAAAGCAACCAGAACGTTTTTTAAAACAGGACCAACGCGTAACACATTCAATAACAATTGGGAACACGGCAATATTAATTAAATTACGTTGAGAGGCGATCTTTAAACTTAAAGTGATACTGTCCCATTTTTGGAAATAAGCTCATATTACACCTCCCATTGAGTTAAATAATTGAGTTTGACCTTTCTCCTGTACTTCCAGCCATTCTCTGAATATGGCCGTGCAAATTTTACCTCTATGCTAGCAGTTAACATTGAGTCCTATGAGACCAGCTGGCGGCTAACTGGTCGCATAGGAGTCAATGTTAACTGCTAGATTGGAGGTCAAATTTGCACTGCCGTACTCAGAGAACGGATGAAAGTACAGGAGAAAGGTCAAACTCAATTATTATTTCAAGGGGATGTGTAATATGAGCTTATTTCCAAAAATGGGACAGTATCACTTTAAGTTAGCAAACGTATGAGGCAGCGCTTTGTCCCCTATGTTGCTTTCAAGTCAATGGAACGTGATGAGATGTTGCATTGTTTTATGTAATAGCAGTATCGTTGTCTGGTATGATTTCGGCAAGTGTTTGACGAGTACGAGTACGAGTACAATGAGCCAGTATCTGAGCCGATACCGATACCAATATCGGTATCGGTGCATCCCTAGCTGTGTGTGCAACGTGCCTGATCCCCTTTGTGCCTTAGCTTTGCCTTGCCTCGCATCCATCTTAGGTCTCCGCTGGGCTGCCATTAATCCAAATTTCGAACTTTAATTGCAGAGTCTCTCAGCGATTAGCAGGCACATGGCTCATTCAAACATTGGCCACCTTCTGCCCCCTGCCATTCAATTGGCTTTGGGTATTTTATTTTTTACTGTATAGGAAACAAGAAAGAAACAAGTTGTTGCTGATTTGTTGTACAACGCCTGGCAAAAAGTATGGAATCACCTGTCGTGGAGGATGTTCATTGAGTCGTTTTATTTTATAAAAAATAGAAGGATGAAAGATGTGACACAAACCTCAAGTCATTTCAAAGTGCAACTGTCTGGCTTTAAGAAACACCAAAAGAAATCACAAAAAAACATTTGTGTTAGTAAGTAATGGTTACTTTTTTAGATCATGCACAGAGAAAAAAATATGGAATCACTCAACTCTGAGGAAAAAAATATGGAATCATGAAAAACAAACAAACAAAAAAAGCACTCCAAAAGCTTTTTTGAACCATTTTTGGATTTTAGAACAACTTACAGTCTACAAACATTCCCTTCATAATTTTTGCTCCATTTTATCTCTGATTACAGTGCCAGATCATCTTAACGAATTGGAGCCTTGCCATTGACCATGTTTTTCAAATTTCCACCACAGATATCGTCTTGGATTTGAGTTCAAGGCTTTTTGTAGGCCATGACACTTGACCTTATGTTTTTATCTTTAAAGAATGTATTCACAGGTTTTGCCAATGGACACCATTACCATTTCGAGAAATGATTTCATCATTCTGAAGCATCCTTTCAACTGATTGGATCAGAAAATTGTCAAAATTTCAATATAAACTTGAGTATTTATTGAAAAGGCATTGGCAACCATCTCCAATCACCTAAAACAAATGGGCTTTACATACAGAGACATTCACGGATATCTGAACTTACACATGCACCCAAATTGGAAAAACAACAATGCAATGGCCCATAAAAAGCATTCAGACAGTTTGACTGGATGAAAGTCTAATTAATTGATTAATTGTGAATCCTCTTTGAACAATTTGATGCTGGAAGTGTTGTCTGGTGCACTTATTACATGGGGTTGATGAAAAATGAAAATGAGGATGACTGACTAATGAAAACGTACAAATGTCCACTGTCATTGACAATAGCCTATGGGGCTGCATGTCAGGTGAAGGCACTGGGGGGAACATGACTGCATTACATTTTCAATAAATGCACAAGTTAACGTTGTTGTTTTGGACACTTTTCTTATCCAATCAATTGAAGAGATGCTTGGAGATGATGAAATCTTTTCTTGGGATGTTAATGGATCTTTACTTGTCATACTGTAAAATCAGTGATGTCATCCATTGAAGAAAAACATATCGTCAGCTTACAAACAGTCTGGACCTCAACCAAATGAAAATCTGAGGTAGACGTTTAAGAAAATGGTCCATGACAAGGCTCCAACCTGTAAAGCCAATGTGGTAACTGCAATCAGAGAAAGAGTGAGTAAAATTGATGAAGGGTACTGTTTTTCATCCAGTTATGCCATTCCTCAGAGGCTGTGGGTTGTTAAGAAGCCCAGAGGCGGTGCAAAGAAGTCTTGAAGCGTTCTTTTGTCTGTTTATTTTTTTCCTCTGAGTTGAGTGATTCCATATTTTTTTCTCTATGCATGCTCTAAAAAAGTAACAATTACTTACTAACTTAATTGTTTTTCTTGATTTCTTTTGGTGTTCTTAAAGCCAGACAGTTCCCCTTTGAAAATGACTTGAGGTTTGTGTCGTATCATTCATCCTTCTATTTTTTATAAATTGAAACAACTCAATGAACATCCTCCACGACAGGTGATTCCATACTTTTTGCCAGGGGTTGTAGAACAACTGATTGGCTTTTTTCTTTTTTTTTGATTTCCCAGTTTTTGCATTCTTAGCTCCGGTTGGGGAATTTGGAATAATTTTGAAGTAATCTCCAAGGTTACTTTTGTTGTCCTTCTGACAAGTGTCTTGAAGGGGCTGGATATTTGTATCTGATATTTCTATCTTTATCCCTAACCCTGGCATGATGACCTTTCGACCTTGCGGTCTTCCTCAGAGGAATCTTTAACGAACTAAAGAGAAGAACAGAGAAAAAAAAATCCAACGGAGTGTGCAAACCTTTTTTCAAAAAGCATCTTTTTTTTTCTTCAGCACCTGGGATTGTGTCCAAGCTAAACCACAATTGTCCCTTCTTTCTTAAACCTATTTGCAGGTGTTGAGCAAAGAGGAGCAGGAGCTGGCAGCCAAGAACGAGTACAACTTCGACCACCCCGATGCCTTCGACTTCGAGCTGCTGGTGAATGTGGTCAAGAAGCTGAAGAAAGGCAAGAGTGTCAAGGTGCCAGTCTACGATTTCACCAGCCACAGCCGCCGCAAGGAGTGGGTAAGTAAGTGTGTGTGTGTGTGCGCGTATGCGTGCGTGTGAAAAAGGACAAGAGCATCAAGGTGCCCATCTATGACTTAAAGGGACACTGTGAGATTTTTAGTTGTTTATTTCCAGAATTCATGCTGCCCATTCACTAATGTTACCTTTTTCATGAAAACTTACCACCACCATTAATTTCTAAGTATTCATTATGACTGGAAAAATTGCACTATTCATACATGAAAAGGGGGATCTTCTCCATGGTCCGCCATTTTGAATTTCCAAAATTGGCCATTTTTAGCTGCAAAAATGACTCTACTTGGACCATACTATTTGTTTATTACTTAGTAAACTTTCATGTAAAGATCAAATTTGGCAATAGGCAGCCCAGTTTCAATGAGCAGCATAGTTGCAGTACCTTTTTTGATCATTTCCTGCACAGTGTCCCTTTAAGCACCCACTATTACAAAAAGCCAGAGTTTGAGTCCCAACTCTACTCCCCTTTGCTGATTTACGCAGCATTTGCCCACAGCAAATAATCAGCAATCATTATCAACTATCATCAACATGGGTGCAGAACTTCCTTGTTTGACTTTTGCCCTGAAGAAGGCCAGATAAGGCCTAAACGTGTTGACTATTTTAAATTGATCAAACATGATCCAGCCTTATCATTAAAGAGGAAGATTTGCCTTGGATTTTTCATTGCACTCCGTCCATTGTTCTATCAAAGAGCACCTTCAATTACAGACTTTCTGGATTAATACCCAAGCCCTCCAAACCCTTGTTTCTTAGTTCAGTCACCAATCATCAGCCATCCTTTGTCATACATGTCAATTTATTGCGTTTTGGAGGTGTGTGTGTGTGTCTGTGTGTGTGTGTGTGTCTGTGTCTATGTCTGTGTCTATGTCTGTATGTGTCAGGCGTGGCCTAATGGTTTGAGAGTTGGTCTTTCAATCTAGGGGTTGCCGGTTCGAATCCCCCCTGACCTCTCCACCCATGGCTGAAGTGCTCTTAAGCATGGCACCTAACCCCACACTGCTCCAGGGACTGTAACCAATATCCTGAAAAAAATAATAACTGTAATAACTGTAAATGAAAGCGTCAGCTAAGTGTAATGTAATGTAAAAATATAGTGTGTGTGTGTGTGTGTGTGTGTGTGTGTGTGTGTGTGTGTGTGTCTTGTGGGTGAAGTCTAAACCGTATGGTGTGTTAAATTTATGCATCTGCAGTCATGTTTGAAATGGTGCAATTGTAATTATTTTGCTAAGACTACTCCTATTATTATATTGGCTGTATTTATATGGATAATCCATCCATGTTGACAGGGTGGAACTATACAGACTTTCCAACTTTTTTGCATTCCCCCCTCCACACAATGGTCTGTTACATCTCTCCAATTGTGAAATTGCAACTGTTACACATAAAGAAGAAGTGAGACATTATTGAGGTTCCAGTCCTGTGAGTCTGGCTGGCTGGCATAGAGAGAGGGACAGTGACAGGGACTTTGTGTGCGTGTGTGTGCGTGTGCGTGTGTGTGTGTGTGTGTGTGTGTGTGTGTGTGTGTGTGTGTGTGTGTGTGTGTGTGTGTGTGTGTGTGTGTGTGTGTGTGTGAGTGTGGCTGGCTGGCATAGAGAGAGGGGGGCAGTCCTGTGTGCGTGTGTGCATGTGTGTGCGTGTGTGCGTGCGTGCGTGCGTGCGTGTGTTAAAAAGAATGACTCTGCCAGGGCTTTTATGATGCCGCATCTCTCAATGCAATTTCATGGCTGATGGAGCCAAAGCCGTTTCCCTTTCCCCAAGACTCGAGTCGGCACCCAAGGTGTTGATGTTGCTTCAGAGACACAGACTCTTTTTTTTTTTATTATTATTATTTAACGATTGTTATTCAGGTGTCGTGTGTGTGTGTGTGTGTGTGTGTGTGTGTGTGTGTGTGTGTGTGTGTGTGTGTGTGTCTGTGTGTGTGTGTGTGTGTGTGTGTGTGTGTGTGTGTGTGTGTGTGTGTGTGTGTGTGTGTGTGTGTGTGTGTGTGTGTGTGTGTGTGTGTGGCTGGCTGGCTGGCTGGCTGGCTGGCATAGAGAGAGGGGGACAGTCGTGTGTGTGTGCGTGTGCGTGTGTGTGTGCATGTGCGTGCGTGCGGTAATTGTATCTTTGGGCTCTGTTCTGAAGCAGTATAAACTCTAAAACAGTAGGCTCTTGCAGGAGGCGTCCGGGCTGCAAGTGTTTTATGGCCCCTCGATCTTAATCACCTCCTCACGAACCAGAAGCGTGACTCGCTCCCCTCGTCAGATGGCGGAATCTCCGGGGTCACCTTTCTCGTATCTTGCGACGATCCGCAGTCTCTTAAAAAAAACGCCACGGGTTCAGGGAAGCAGGTTACGATCCGATGGGATGGGATGGGATGGGGTGGGGGGTGTCGAACGTGAAAGGTGCTGCTCATGTTGCACCCATATAGCCCCCTTTTGTGCTCTTGGCCACACGATCGATAGGAAGACGAACTGTCCGCTGACGAGACACGGACCACCCCCACCCCGCCCCAACCCTCCTTTGGCAGACCTTCAATGGCATCGTGAGCACTGCAGGCAGAAGCACCAACATGACAAGTAGGCGAGTACATTTAGGGTTTAACCCCAAAAAAATTGATACAAAAGGTTTTTTTATGGATTCTATTACTATTGGACCTGCTAAATGACATACTAAAAATCTAGTAAAATCTGACTTTGGGAAATGAGTTTTTTTCAACATGGCTGCCATAGGCTTATTATAAGGGTCAAGAGACACTCCAGGTGAATAGGCCAAAAAATGTAGCTTGCCGATATCACCATGAAACTTAATCCGGTGATTACTCACATATTTGTGAGAAAACAATTTATTGCAAGTTTTCTGAAATGTTATGTTTTAATATGGTAATTGGCCTACCGTATTTTTCGGACTACAAGTCGCACTTTTTTTCATGGTTTGGCTGGACATGCGACATATACTCTGGTGCGACATATATATGTTTTTTTTTTCTCCACGGGAGAGCACTATGTGCGCAACTAGGCCTATGTTGTGTTGCCTAATACCACTGATAGAAAAAATGTTACAACTTAGCCTACCACAACAAAAAATAGCATTTACAATGACGACTGAATAGAAATATACCACCCAAAAGAAGTTAATATAGCCTACTGCTGAGTTCAAGCTGAAAGTAATTAAATATGCAGCCGAAAATGGCAATAGGGCAGCTGAACGAAAGTTTGGATGCAATGGAAAACTGTTTGGGGACTGGAGAAAAGCGGAGGAAAATGTGCATGTTGTGAAAAAAAAGCAAAAAAGCTATCTGAAGGTTCAAGGCCCACGTCTAGAAGAAGAGTTGAATACAGGACAAATGTGTTCTCGAACAACGCGCGCGCTGCGAGTCAACGGTCTTGTTACGGGCTCCATGACATTGCCAAAGAAACGAATAGGACTTTTTACGGAAGTCAGGGACCTCGTGGATTTATCGCGTTATGCAATGCAATCCCCTCTCGTGGATTTATTTGCGCTATGCAACGCAATCGCCTCTCTATCCGAGAACGAGCGTCTGTGTTATTAAAGACAGTCAGCCGACTTACAGGTGAAAATCGGTCATTTCCGCGAGATTCTGACAAACGAGCACAACGTAACACTACCATAGGCTACACAACATGGATGAAATCCCCCTCACCTTTGATACCGTCATGGGCTGAAGTCTCAGAAAAGGGGGTAAAGAAAGGCGTGCTCTGGAGACGGAACAAAGTTGCCTCGAACCCTCCCACGGTCCAAACGCAAAACAATGCCGAAAATTGAATGTTGTTCTGACTAGGCTACAGGGCAACATGGCGCGTTATCACTGTTTCTTCTTCTTTTTCTTTTTGTGGTTTTATGGCGGTTGGCAAACCATCTTAGTTGGTGCATTACCACCACCTCTGAATGCGTTGCCACTGCTTCAGATGCTGGTTTGAGCAGCAGCTTACCATGCGCCAGTTATCACAACATAGATTCCATGGATAGAATAACCTTTCAAAAATGTGCGACGATTAGTCCGGTGCGACGTATATATGTTTTTTTCATCTTCAAATGCATTTTTGGGCCGTTGCGACTTAAACTCCGGAGCGACATATAGTCCAAAAAATACGGGTATATCTAATTAAATATGCATTAAATTTCAAAATGCAAAACCTCAAAATCTGAAAAAGCCAAGCTCAAAATTACTCTTTTATTTTGTTTCTAGTAAGCCAGAAGATATCTTCAGAAGAGATTATGGACATCTCTTTTTGTTTTGTAGTAAATCTAAAAATCTTTGTGCCGACACACCAGCTAGCATTTTTTTTTTTCAAAACATGATTATTTAACATCTCTCTTAGATAAATAATTGAGTTTTATGTGTCTCAAGTTCTTCCAGACATTCTTTGAGTCTGGTGGTATCATTGTTAGCATGTATCAAGGGCAAGGTCAGCTGTCCTCAAATCATAGCCTCTCCACAGAGGTGTCCTAAGGGCTGGTGCTGGGACTCCTATTTGCCATGTACACCACATCACTGGGCCATGTTATCTGTTCTCACAGCTTCTCATACTACTGTCACACCGATGAAGCACAGTTACTTTGTGCCAGATGACTCCACGGTCACACACATTTCCGCTTGCCTCTCTGAACTATCCACAAGTATGAAGGAATGCAACCTTCAGTTGAGCCTCGCCCAAATGCACTGCTGGTGATCCCAGCCAAAGATTTAGGTTTCCATGATATCGAGCTCAATATGGATTCTGCTACTGTTGCCTCAAATAAGGCCACAAGAAATCTAGGTGTCATTGTTGATGACCATCTATCATTCTCTGACCACATAGCCTCAGTTTCCCAGTCATGTCCTCTTTTCTCATGCCCTAATTGAATACAAGGCCCTGACCCTTGCCTATGACGCTACAACAGGCCCTACTCTGGCTTACCTGAAAGCTATGCTAAAGCCCTATGTCCTTTCAGGACATTGTCTGTCTCCAGTACCAACCGTTTCACCTTGCCCTCTACTTACACATGTAGTGGCTCCTGTCTATTCAGTTCAGCTGCTGAAAGACCCAAAATACCTAGTGACACCATGATTCATCACTGACGATGTCCCCTGACAAACAGCACATGGATATTATCATAGCAGTAGTGTCTTTATCCACCCAAACAGCACTCCAAACAAACAGATCCTGAAAACATGTTAGTTCATGCCAATGTAATTATCATGTAGTAACCTTTATTTTTAAAAACTTTGATCTGGAAAATGACACCTTTCCTGAAGTCAGATTTTCCTAGATTTTTAGTATGTTATTAAGGACACTTAGGGGTAACAAAACCAGTTGAAAAACCTTTTGTATCAATTTTTTTGGGGTTAGGTCTTTTTTTTGCATAGATGTACTCGCCTAAAGTGCTAGTAGAGGAAGATATCCTTTTTTCCTTGTCTTTTTTCCCCTTTCTCTTTCAATGTGAATAATCTTTCTGTAATGTTGGTGAAAGACCAGAGATCCCCACACGGAAACTGTGCACCCTTTATTTATTAATTTTGTTAATGGTCTGTTTTACACCTTTTATTTGACCGGGACAGTGAAGCTGTATCAGGAAACGTGTAGGACGGAGAGAGAGGTTAGGGTTGGGAAAAGACCCAGGCTGGATTCGAGCATAGTTCCCCATGGGAACAGGTACATCATCACACACCACAGCACCACGGCAGCCCTAAATCTCTCCACATTTCCCCCCAATCTTAGCCACACAGCTCAGCGGAGCCGTAGTGGATAAATCCATGTGTCTGTCACCTGGCTCCCCCAGCAGGGTTGCCAGATGAGGCTGATGATTTCCAACCCAAAATCTGCTCAAAACCTGCCTGGAAGCACTAAATCCCACCCAAGTCTATTATATTGATTTCTATGGCCAAAATGGGGCCAAAAGCCATTTTTTCCTGCACACGCCCATCCTAAGCAGCCCAACTGGGCGGGAAACTGCCCAATCTGGCAACACTGTCGCCCAGCTGCCAGAGAGCTGCACCACCAGCCTGCAGTGCTCACCTGAGGAGTTTAAGCAGTTTGGGGCTCGTCTTGGCTCGACTGGGGTACTTTGGGTTTAAAAAAAGAAAGGAAAAGAGAAAAATCCATGTGTCTGTCTGTCCCCTGGCTCCCCCAGCTGCCAAAGAGCTGCACCACCAGCCTGCAATGCTGCTCACCAGAGGAGTGCATATCTCGAAACCATAGTTGCGTTAGCTACTTTGTTGTTTGCAGTGCAATCTCCCATTGGCAACTACCAAAGTTGCTAACTGGCTAACAACTATGCTATTGAGAAACTCACCCCTGAGGAGTTTAAGCAGGTTGGGCTCCTCTGATGCGTAGGGAAGAGTGGGCTCGGCTGGGGTGGTTTGGGTTTTAAAAAAAGAAAAGAGAAAAAAAGGAATGACATTATCCTGGCGGGAGATGGCTGTGGTGGAGGGTAATTACAGCAAGTGCATCGCCTCGATTAGCTCTGTAAATCAGAGGCAGGGGGGCAGAGAGAGAGAGAGAGAGAGAGAGAGAGAGAGAGAGAGAGAGAGAGAGAGAGAGAGAGAGAGAGAGAGAGAGAGAGAGAGAGAGAGAGAGAGAGAGAGAGAGAGAGAGACAGAGAGAGACAGAGAGAGAGAGAGACAGAAAGACAGAAAGAGAGGAGAATGAGTGTGAGAGGAAGCGGAATGAGTGCGTGAGGAAGAGGAAAAGAAGTTACGTAGGTGCTAGGCAGTAAAGAAACGTATTTTGGGCATGAGCAGAAAGGCCATTTTGAGGAATTTAATTCACTGCGCCACTCCTGCTGCCGCGTGCGTGCGTGCGTGCGTGCGTGCGTGTATATGTGTGTATATGTGTGTGTATGTGTGTGTATATGTGTGTGTATATGTGTGTTTATTTGTGTGTGTGTGATTGTGTGTCTGCGTGTGTGGCAGGGGACCTGCATATTAGGTCTTACCAGCCCAACACATGGGAAAATGGGAAAATGAGTCTCATGGTGGTCTTGATAGTTATTTATTAATACTCTATAATTTATTGTTACTGGTTATCATTGGTCCATCGCTGTCACTCACCAATGTTAAATGCTCAGTATTATTTATTACTTCATGACTTTACTGGTGTTGGACCATCCTGTCTTGTCCTGTCTTGCACTTTGATGTCAGTCCTGTGTATGTCTATGTCCTTTCATGGTATAGAGAGAAAAGATCATTTCAATTTCCTTGTATGAACTGTGCATATGGAGAAACTGACAATAAAAGCTTACTAGACTTGACTTGACTTGTCTTTCCATTTCTGTCTCTTTGTATTTCAGAAAACAGTCTACGGCGCCAACGTTGTCATATTTGAGGGGATTTTGGCGTTTGCCAACAAGGATCTGTTGAAGGTAAGGGCTTTGGCTTTGGCTTTGGCTTTGTTTATCTCTCAAACAGCAGCACATTAGTCATGATATACCAGCCGGTTGGGGGGTGGTGGTGGAATGTGAGTATGGGTAGGCCTGTCACGATAAAAAAAAATGCTGGACGATAAATTGGCCAAGAAATTATTTTGATGAACGATAATATTGTCTTCTCGTCATTTTCAAAAAAATATAATGAAAATGGGGATAAAAATGTGTTGCAGCAGGGGGTGCTAGATAGAGGGTAGATAGAGAGATATACAAGGTAGACAGACTGAAAATGAAAAGTACACCTACGTTTAAGCGTCATTGCGCTGAGTGAAATGTGCCCATAGATATTCAGTCTAAGAAAGAGTAATGAGGAAAACAAAGAACCATGCAATAACTTATTGTGGCAAAAAAGTTATCACGCTTGTAAAAACTTATTGTACGATATATTGACTTATTGAATATTGTGACAGCCCTAGGTATGGGTTTAAGGCTTCAGCTGATGGAATATCAAGAGCCGATGCTGAACTAGAAACTCACAAATTTGAGAACTTGAGAACTGGAATCCATGCTGGCAGCACCACAGTCTTTTTGAACAAGTTGCTTAGCATCCACAAAAGGTCTCGTCAGAGACTTGATGCCATCCGAAAACTTGATGCCCTCTTTTGTTACCTCTCAACTTCTTTCACTTCGGTATTCCAGCATCATCCAACCCATTGTACTGTACTGCTTACCCTGCTTCTACAACATGCTCCACCAGTAACTCAAATAAATCACACACACCGCATCCAAAAACATTTACCACCCCACACACAACCTAACTGATCTCAACCTCAAAACTGTCACACACCTCACACATTTAGTAACCAGACTCGCCCTCTTCACCCACATTTCACATTGCTTCCATCCAGCCACAGCAGGTATAGGACACTCAGATGGCGACTGGCACGCTTTAACAAAAGCTTTATTTTATCTGCCATCACTGCACTAAGTAACCTCCCACATCCTGCACTGAAAAGTTTGTGATTTTTTTGGAGATTTTTTTTTTTTTTTTGAAGATTTGAATTCTCCTTGCCGCTCACAGGCTTAACGTATTTATGGCGGCTCTAGGCAACACATTTATGTGGATTTGCCGATGAGATATTTTGGAAAATGAAAGGAAGAAAAACGTTTGTTTATCAACATATGTTGCTATGTGTAAACAGTGCCCTAGTGAGAGGGTAGAAAAGGTTGTCCGAGTGTGCTTTCCTTTTGCCTTCATCCACAGCAGTACTTGACTCGAGTGGAGTTGTTCTCGTTGTAGCGATCGATCGCTCATTCAACTCCGCCGTTTGGAGAAATCCATACGAATTAAAAAAGCGAGTAATTGTGTGAGTCCTGGTGGTGCAAAAAACAAATGGCACAGCTTAGAAGTGATTCATCACTCCGGTTTCTTTTGTTAGCGATGACTTGAGAGGCTTTCAAAGAATATAATGAACCCCATGCGATGCTTTCCCCGTTTTCTCTTATCTCTCGCCCTCAGAGAGGAAATGAAACGCCCCAACCCTGCTAACCGAGGAAGCTGCCTTCCCTCTAGTCCTTGTCGTCTAGTGTTTGTTTCCTTGTTGAGTAACTATTCTTGGTCATGACCCCTTCGCTCAAGCTGTGACTAAAGACGGTGTTGTGATTTTTATTTTTTATTTTTTTAAATGTAAATGCTTTGGTATTGGCGCTGGAGCACCCACACAGAGATTTGCCATATTATGAGTAGATATTGAGGAAAAAAACCTTTTATTTCAAAAGAGCTAGTTCATCTTTTACAAAAGACGACATGTTTCGGCTCCAGTGTAGGCGTTCTTCAGGGCTTAGGAAACCAACATGTTTTGGCCTCAGTGTAGGCCTTTAGGTAGAGACCTGTCACATGTTGTTTTTTTAAATCTGTTAAAATATGAATTAGCTGGCCCTGCCCTGCCAACCGGTAGGGCACTCGTCTACCATGCGGTTGACCCGGGTTCGATTCCCTGCACGGGTCCTTTGCCGGCCCTTCCCCGTCTCTCTCTCCCCACTCGCTTCCTGTCACCACCTTCACTGTCCTATCATCATAAATAAAGTCAAAAAGACAAACAAATATCTTTAAAATATGAACTAGCTCACTTGCATTACAAGCTTCTTTTTTAATCCAAGTTGACAGAGTGCCTTGGATGTTCTTCACATTTGTTTTTAAACTATATTCATTGACCAAAGAGTGCCTTCGCACTGTACCTGAAGAACGCTGATAGTCCTCTCACTGACATCAGATTATTTTGTGTAGATATTGAGAAACTCTGCAGTGCCAACATGGCAGCGAATCCTGGAAACTCAGCAAGCACCCACAGAGAGAACCAAATATCAGGACCATCTCCTCCTGTACTGAACTATTAGTACAGTACAGTACAGTACAGTACAGTACAGTACAGTACAGTACAGTGCAGTACAGTACAGTACAGTACAGTACAGTACAGTACAGTACAGTACAGTACAGTACAGTACAGTACAGTACAGTACAGTACAGTATTTTAACTAGTGTCAATGGACTACTGGTGAATAGAATGTGAGGTGATTCCCTGCGAAAAAAAGGAAGCATTCAGGACAGGCTCCCTCTACATCCTCTCAACTCTCTCAAATTCAAATTCCAATGGTGCTTTTATTGGCATGTCTGTTAAGATACAGTGTTGCCAAAAGCATTCCATACAAATAACAAATCTCTCTCTCTCTCTCTCTCTCTCTCTCTCTCTCTCTCTCTCTCTCTCTCTCTCTCTCTCTCTCTCTCTCTCTCTCTCTCTCTCTCTCTCTCTGAAGCCGTGTATTTAATGTGAGAGGTGAGTGGTGAATAGTGGGTCAGGAAGTGTAAAAGGCTCTGTGATTGACGGTCCACTAGTCAACCACACACACACACACACACACACACACACACACACACACACACACACACACACACACACACACACACACACACACACACACACACACACACACACGGCCAAGCCCCCCCTGTCTTATATACGCGATTTTTCACACACTCCATTCATACGGTTCTTGTAACCTGACAGGTGTGCTTGCACTGCTGTTTGTGCGTGCGTGTGTGCATGCCTGCGTGCGTGCATTTTTGCTTGATGGTTGGATTCTGATTTAGTGAGTTCAGGCGGTCTCTTTGAGTCAATGATTTACACGTGGGAGTCCTATTGTGTCCGTCCTGGCCATCAATATGTCCGTTTGAGCTAGTTGCAGTTTTTCCCCTCCTAATTCAGTGTTACATCGCAGCCATTGATTTTCCTTCGCTTATTGTGTCGATTCAACAGCTCTGTAGTAAAAATGTAGGCTAGAAAGCTGGTGTATTTAAATGTTGAAATCAATAAGGAGGGTCCTTCTGCGTCCTTGAAGTATGTTTTGGGGGATCATGCTCTGCTCTCTTGATTTTTGGGGGCATTTGTACTTCCAGCCGAAGAAGAACCCTTTAAAAAAAGAAAAAAAGTTCGGCCATGAACGAATTCAATAGGATTAACAGGATTCGTTTCATGTGAAGTGTAAGAATGAACATACAGTCAGTAGGCTTAACAGCGACCTACAACTATAACTCATATCCACCTGTCTAACCTATGCCACTGTTGTCTGTCCTGTACCCAACGTGTGTGTGTGTATGTGTGTGTGTGTGTGTGTGTGTGTGTGTGTGTGCGCGTGCGCGTGTGCGTGGGGGTGTGCGTGCGCGTGTGCGTGGGGGTGTGCGTGCGCGTGCGCGTGTGCGTGTGCGTGCACGCGCGTCTCATGGCTGCCTGTCCTCTACCGAACAGCTACTGGACATGAAGGTGTTTGTGGACACCGATTCCGACATTCGGCTGGTACGGCGTCTCAAGAGGGACATTCAAGAGCGCGGCCGCGACATCACTGGCGTCATCAAGCAATACAACAAGTTTGTGAAGCCAGCGTTTGAGCAGTACATCGAGCCGTCGGTGCAGGTGGCGGACATCGTGGTTCCCAGAGGTGAGTGGGCTGAAGCAAAGAAGCAAGCAAACACATTTTATTTTGTTTTTTTTAATCAAGTAACTCAGTCATGATATGGAAGAGTGGCCCTCTATCTGAAATTCTCGATTAGAGGTTCCACTGCAATATTGAAGGACGGCTACATAAGGCGTTTTTCCATATACGTACGTGTACAACCCAGCTGTGCCGTGCTGTGTGTGCCGTGTCGAGCGGAGTGGTACGGTCAAACTAGTCGGGTTTGTGTTTCCATTACAAACCGCGTTTCCCTGACTATGGTTGGAGTGAAGTTTTTGGCGTTGTCACGTAGCATTACGTTACGTAGGCTAGTTGACTTGTGGTAAGGCAGACAGCTATCTCACCTATCGAAATAGGCTATAAATAGTTTCAGCGACATCATATTTGGATACTACAATGTTGATTTCTGCCTTCGATATTAATATCAAAGTAAGACGAAGTGTCAAACTAAAGAGTAGTCCAAGAGGGTTTGTCTGGTGGCCGCCATGATTATTTTTGATTCACTTGTGAGGATGAGTTGACGCGGATTCTGGCTAATAGGCAGCGAAAGACCCTCTCAGCTCGCTTCAGCCGGCCAGCTGGTTTTTCGAGCTGAGTTGAGCTGTGTCGTGCCCAATCGAAAGGTGGCTTCCGAGTCGTGCTGTGTTGAGCTGTACCGAGTACAAAAAAAGGCCAGTGGAAAAGAGCCCATTGTGTTGCTTCAAACTTTAAAAAAAGGTCCAGCACTAATGTGCTTCATTTCGGGGGCAGCCGTGGCCTAACAGTTGGGTTGGTGGTCTTAAGATCAGAAGGTTGCTGGTTTGAATCCTGCCCTTACCTCAATCTACAACTCCATCCATGACTGAGGAGCCCTTAAAGGAACAGACCACCCTTTTTTGATTTTCACACATTTGCAGTATTTCCAAGCATTATTTATGAATGTGCATATAATTTTCGTCTATGTGTTTGCATTGCCCCGTTTAACAGTATAGCCACATTGGGCATAGCAATGCAAGTCTATGGTACAAAATAAAACACAATCAAATGTACTTATAAACCATTTTAAAATTAATGTAAAATTCACTGGAGTGTAAAACGGCAATTTAATTCCGTCCAGTGACCACTTGTGGCTTGATCCAGTGATTATGCTAAGCTATCCTAATAATTCTGATCCAATAAATCTAAGTACTGAAAACACTGAGAAGAAAATGATATGCACATTCATGAATAATGTTGGGAAATACTGCAAATATGTGAAAATAAAAAAAGGGTGGTCTGTTCCTTTGAGCAAGGCACCTAACCTCACGTTGCTCCAGGGACTGTAACCAATGCCCTGTAAATAAGTGTAAGTCGCCTTGGATAAAAGCATCAGCTACATGTAATTTATGTAATGCAATGTGCTATTTGATTTATATGTGCTTTTGTTGTATTGTGCAGGGGGAGAAAACTTTGTTGCACTAGATCTGATTGTACAGCATGTACACAGCCAGCTGGAAAAGGTATGTGTCCCCACACACACTTTGCTTCCTGCCTTTAAGTCGCAGAGTTCAAATCATTTTGATGCTGAACTCCCTCTGACACGTTAGCACTGCACACAGTAATTGTAAAAGTGAAAAATGTTGACCATTGTGTGTAACGAAGGACTCCTCTCCTTCTTGCAAAAGTGTGTTTCAAGAGTCACACCATGGAGAGTATACATGTGTGATGTGTGTTTGTGTGTGTGATGCATGTTATTGTTCATGCAACCCATTAGCCATAACATCATACGATGAGTTGGGACAGTCCAGTCAGGACCCTTTTTCTCGTCAGTGTCCATGCTAGCTAGTTAGCAATGTTGTTGGTTGTCAATGGGAAATTGCATTGCAACGGACAAAGTTGCTCATCTTGTTAGCAATGATGCTGTTGAGAAACGCGCCCTCCTTTCAGACTCGAAAGACTAAAATGAGTCGACCGACAGTGTGATGTTTTTTTTTAACCAGTGATGTTGCACTGCCAAGATAAGAAGTCCTTTGTCTAAATATCCTCATATCTTGTTGGCCATGTCATGGTCACTTCTTTTTTGGCACAATTATGTGAACATGGTGTCTAACAACAATGTCGAGATTTGCCAAAACAGGGAAACATCCTTAATATTACAAGGGATAAATATAAAGGCCTCAATTGGCTGGGATGTGAGCAATTATATATGATGTTGTCTCCCCCTTGTGGCCTTTGCTCGTAACTGACAACAAATCAGACACCACACACGGGAGTAAATGTGTCCTCAGTGGAGTTAAACCTGACTAAGATCTTAGTAAATAGTTAAAGATGCAGCAGAGGGCTGACTATTAGGTGTATTAGACAGCTAAACAATGGCCAAGCCGATGTGACTCAAGCACATCATTCCGAGTTTTTTCCCCCACACTGTCCTTCAAAAGGCTTTCGTCAGCAGTAATATATATTTTTTTACCTTGGCCATTCCTGGAACGCTGCCTCCCTTTTATGGCCTCAGCCCTTCGCGGCCGCCACCGTCATCTATCACGGGGGGTGGGGGAGCTAAACGTGACAGGCTGTAGCTCTTCGTTAAAGACAAGATGGAACGTCTCCGCGACAGGGGACCTTCATGAAAAGAGCAGCTTCCTGTCAGCTTTCATCATTGTCTGCGGTCGTAGTAGTAGAAGTAGTAGTAGTCGTGGTCGAGGGCTGTGAGGGACGATGAAAAGAAGCACACAATAGATGCCATTCGCTCTCCTCATCTATCCCCCTCTCTCTCTCTCTCTGTCTCTCTCTTCTCTTCTCTTCTCTTCTCTGCTCTTCTCTGCTCTGCTCTTCTCTTCTCTTCTCTTCTCTTCTCTTCTCTGCTCTTCTCTTCTCTTCTCTTCTCTGCTCTTCTCCTTCTCTTTATTTCTTCTATTCTTTCTTTCTTTCTCTCTCTCTCTCCCTCTCTCTCTCTCCCCCTCTCTCTCTCTCTCATCTACAATAAGCATATAAGCGTATACGTCACCATTTCATTTCCCTTCCCTTGCTTGCGAGGCGAGCACACAGGATGAAAGACCCCTGAAAGGGAATCCCATCCCCTGCTCAGCAGTGTGAATAAAGAGTCATGAATTATAGCCAGCCCCAGATAGTGAACACTTTCTCTCTTTTTTTCTATCTTTCTCCATCTCTAAACTCATCTTACTTTCACTCTTTTTTTCTATCTTTTTCTATCATTCTCTCTATTCATCTTACTTTCACTCTCTCTCCTGCATTCTCTCTCTCTCTCTCTCTCTCTCTCTCTCTCTCTCTCTCTCTCTCTCTCTCTCTCTCTCTCTCTCTCTCTCTCTATCTTTGTCTCTGTCTCTGTCTCTGTCTCTTTGTGTGTGTCTCTCTCTCTCTCTCTCTCTGTCTCTCTCTTTCTGTCTCTCTCTCTCTCTCTCTCTCTCTCTCCCCCCCCTCTCTCTCTCTGTCTCTCTCTCTCTGTCTCTCTCTTTCTCTCTCTGTCTCTCTCTCTCTCTCTCTCTGTCTATCCCTCTCTCCCCCTCTTTCTTCATGATGGTAGAGATGCTCCTCAGTAAAAATCAATCACGAAGAGGGATGAAATGAAGGGGCTGATGAAGCCTAATGAAGCGTGCCCCCCCACCCCCCACCCCTCCCTCTCTCTCTCTCCTTTCTCTTTCTTCCTTCTTTGCTCTCTCTCCCTCTCTATCTCTCTGTCTCTCTCTTCGCTCTCTCTCTCCCTCTCTCATTTGTCCCTAGAGAAAGAGAAAGATGTCATAAACTCCTACCGCAGAGCCACGTGAGTGTAGCAGCAGCAGCGCAGCAGGACTGTTTAAAGAGGGTATTTTCTCTCATGACGCGGTGAACGAAATACTAATTCTGCTGTACAGTCACAGTCCGACAGAAAGACTCATTGATGAACACTATTAGCATTCTAAAACTAGAGAACTGTTAATGTTTTGTCTATCTCTGTATCTATCTGTCTAAAGCAATATATTATTATATAATATTATACAAATATGAAGTTCTTGATTTTTCACGGTAAGGAAGTCTGTTTGCCAAACAACTAAATGTCATTCTAAGATTATATCAGACAAGGACTGTCTTTCACTGTCTTTTTTTTTGTTTTGAATGCCATGTGCTACTGAGTAAGGGATGGTTATGGGGAGAGGGTTGTATGCAGAGTGTGTGTTGCAACTGTAACTGTATGACTTTTGCTTGCATTCACTCTGCATTTCATTTCATAAGTCCTGTTTTGTTTATTATTATTGTTTGGTTTTTCTCTCCAATCCCCCTCCCCGCCCCCAATCTGCCCTCCCCACCCTTACCCAAAATCTCCAACTCCCCGCACCCTTGCGTGTTTTCTCCCGCTGTAATGCCCCTGTCGCTTAAAAACTCCCTCCGCCCCCCTCGACCGAACGAATGAACATACCCTTAACCGTCCCAGCGTGAAAGCACAGTGAGGTATGGCAGCCATGTTTCCCTCCCTCCCTTCCTTCCTTCTTCCCTCCCTTCCTCGTTCTCTTGTCCTCTCTTAGTCTCCTTATTCACTTTCTTCTCCCCCACGTCTCCACACCTTGCTCCCTTCTTTTTCGCCCTGCTATTTGGCCTCAATGTGCCAGCCATAGGTTGTGTTTCCCATGGCCTCTCTGAGGTGTTACCTTAGTAGAGGTTTACTGAGCAAAGTGACAGTCATCTGTCATTTTTCTCTGTATTATATACTTGTTTTTTTTTTGTTTTTTTTCAACTGTGCCTTCGGGAAAGACATCCAATGGTCTATGGAGACAAAAAGGACCCTGATATCTGTCTGGCCTCCTCTCCTTAAAAAGAGTGAAATATGTCACATTTTTATTCTGAAAACCATATTGGCACGGCCTTGATGAGTCTGTTATTCTGTCACAAATGAGGGACAAGGAAGGAACTTAATGATTAACGTCGAAAAGACATGATGGGGGATGTTGAGAAAGAATATGTAGGGGAAGGCTGAGTTTGTATAGAGTGTGCAGGGGTCCCTTTTGTCTCCTATAGAATTAAAGTTTAAGTTATTTCTGAAAGTTAGCGCTATCGGGAGAGAGGGGCGGTTGTTTGCTTCAGCACTTGTGGTGGACAATTAGTTATTTATCAAATAAGAAGTGAAAATTATACTAAATTATACTATATTAACTACGCTCTACTATATTAACTAAGTGTATGAGCCTTGGAAGTGTGTCAACCTAACTAGTCACGCCCAGTGATTGGATACTCCGCAGAGTTCACCAAAGAGTATCCAATCACTGGGCGTGATTACGAAGGCTGATGAGCTTGGAAGGGTACACATTAGACTTTGAGAAATGGCCATTGTTTATTGCTTTTTCACTCGCCCCGATCAGCTTTGTCCTCAAACTGTATTGCTCCACCTCTAGTCAGAATGTCAAACATCCAGCCTTCCCTCCAGCCCTGTCGGTCCCTGGCCTGTCCACCCCCCCTACCCTACCACAACCCCAATCGAGAGGGGGACCCTCAGACGCACCCCTGGCTCCTGGTGCTCCTCCTCCGTCTCAATGCGGCCTCACACTTTGGGTGCGTTCCAATATGCGACCTTGTGTCCTCCACTTGTGCTTGTGGCCTCGTACCAGGAAGTGATGCGTCGTGATGACATCACTGTCAATAGCATTTTATTTCAATATCTTGCAAAAGCTCAATTGTAAAGTCATTTTCTTTACAGACTGGATGGTAAATGAAGAATAGTCCCCCAAAAATTGTTGAGGCTAGGCTGACATGGTGGAAACTTCATTGTTTTCTCCACAGAGGCGGGGCATCAGCAAAACTTGAGGCCGCAAGTGGAGGATGCGAGGTTGCATATTGGAATGCACCCACTGTGTCCCGACCCAGTGACCAACTGAGCTCTAATTGGGATGTTCTCTTTCCCTCCTTTTCTGTTCTCTTGTCCTTTCTCTCTCTCCCCCTCCCATCTCCTTTTTATTCTTCTCTCTCTCTCTCTCTCTCTCTCTCTCTCTCTCTCTCTCTCTCTCTCTGTCTCTCTTCTCTCTCTCTCTCTCTCTCTCTCTCTCTCCCCTCCCATCTCCTTTTTATTCTTCTTTCTCTCTCTCTCTGTACCTTTGTCTCTTGCTCTCTCGCTCCCTCTCTCGCCCTGTGCCTTTGTATTCTCTATCTCTTTTTTCTTTGTCCTCTGTCTCTTTTTGGTCCTCCATTTGTTCTCCAATGACTGTTTATCACCTTCTGCAGAGGAAGCAGCGTGGGGATATGTGAGGAAACAAAATCTGCATCTTCCTATCTTTTCATTCGCCGTTGTTGTTTGTGGTGCTCCCCTCCCCCTTTTTAACGAGTTTCATTCAAGACTGACTGACCATTTTATAGTTTTTTGTTTTTGTTTTGTTTTAACGGAACATAACATAGAGCACTGGTGGATTCTTTTTCTTCCTTTTGTTCCAGTTAAAATAGTGCCTCATTTTTTTGTGGCGGATACTTAAGTGGTGGTTTCATCTCTGTGGTGATGCACATCACAGGATTAAGACATTTAAATACTGCAGGACTTGCTGGTTCTCGATAACTGGAACAAAATCCAAATTAAAAATTGTGAATTGAATTGATCCAGAGGACGCAGTATCTCTAAGTGGAGCTAATTGTACATGCTTGGTTAGAAGAATTAACCTTGAACATGACCTTGAAGTATTGCAATATGTCAAGGTCATACGGTTGGAACTACCTGCTAAGTTCCACAGTTACATGATGCTAGAGGCATTCCGTAGTGATGGTTATTGACTATAGGTTGATGAAACTGCCATGTAGTATCGGTAGCTAAAAGGGATGGGGCTTGGGAGAGTGCTGGCTTCAACAGTGTGTGTAATGCATGACCAAAAACAACAAAACAAACAAATGCACTCTCACTATTGAAGTCATTTGTGAAAGTAATTCTGTTTGAAACATTTATTCAATTGTACATTGGAAGCAATATATATATTATACAGCACCATAAGAATGTAAATCGTACATGTACTCTTGTCGGTTTTAACCCCATTTGTGTTTATGCTGTGTGACTGCATCACTCATAAACATTTCCAACTCCAAACTGTTGTTGACTCCAACTTGAGTAAAGTAAAAGCACATCAGTGTTGATGTCCTAGTCGGTGGATTAACATTAATCACTCATGCCTGTTCCGCCATTGCCTCCCTAACCTTTTTTTGAAATGACAACATTTGATGAAGAGGGGGGGAGGAGGAAAAAGTGAAATTCTGCTATATTTCACTTTTTGCTTTCCCCTGTGTTTGACCCTTTGTGGTATTTCCATGTCTTGGCATGTCATACTGCAGTAGGATTTTCAGTAACACTTTCTTTGAGGTGTGCTAGATAAGGGTGCTGTAAGAGTGACATGACATGCGTACATACATTATTGTGATTTTGTGGTAACAATAAGGGTGCATGGATTATAGTGGAATAACGTCATGACAAGTAATGTCATGACACCCAAACAATGTCAAATGGATTCCCAAAATTCCAATTCCAGAAATGGAATGACCCATTATGACAAGTCATAAACGTCAATATTGTGTCATTGTAATGTTCCTGACGTGTGTCATGACATTCTTATGATGATTACATGAACCCTAATATAGAACACGGCAAAGAAAGTGTTGTCTCCCATTGCATCTGGTTTGGCCGACAGCACTGACCAACTAACTCAAACTAATTTCTCCCCCTCTTGTCCAATGTTGTGTTTGCTGTAAAACAGGTCAGCTCTAGCCACGGCCCATCAAGGCCAGCCCCTCCCCAAAACCCTCACTGTCCTGGAGAGCACGCCCCAGGTGCGGGGGATGCACACCATCATCAGGTACTGGCAAGGCTGCTGCTAAATCCAATGCACTTCTCAATGTTTGTTTATGTTGTTGTTCCCTGGGGCCTATGCTACAAAGCTGGTTCAGGAGTAAACCATGTATTTTTGTTTGTTACTTTATTCCAAGTTTATTCAAGTCATCATATTCGACATTCCTCCACAATGCTGTCAGAGTTGCTGTGCGTTGGCTTAAAGAAAGCTGGTTGCTGGGCAGTGTTAGGTAGTCCGGCTTCAGAATTTACAATCCTGCATCCAGTATTTCTTCGAGCCATTTATTGCACCGGTTAATTGGTGAAATCGCACCAACTAATGCAGTGAATGGCTGAAACAAATAGTGGGTACAGGATTGTAACTTGTGAAGCCGGACTACCCTAGACTGTTGGGGAGTGAGGATGGTGTCCTCATCTGACCAACCACCACTCCTTTCACTATGGAGCAGTAAATCGCGTCTTGGTCTCTCCCTCTCTTTTTTGTCTTGCTCATGTCTATCGCTCTTTTCCCCTCTTTTCCTTTCTCACTGTTTGTTCTTTCTCATTGTGTTTTCTTTCATTTGGTCCTCCATTCTTTCTTTCTCTTTCTCCGTCCCCCTTTCTCTCTCTCTCTCTCTCTCTATCTCTCTCTCCCTCCTGTTGTTTACCTCTATCTTGATCTCCCCTTACAGAAATAAGGACACGAACCGGGATGAATTTATTTTCTACTCCAAGAGATTAATGAGGCTGCTGATTGAGAGGGCGCTCTCCTTCCTGCCCCTCAAGGTGAGACGCCGCCACTCACTCAGCCAAGCGTCACACCACATAACAGGCACCTGCTGACTTGGCCTGCTACACCGTTGCTAACTACAGTACTAGGGCTGCACAATATTAGAAAAATATGCGATACACGATGACATGACTGGATATCGTGATATCAATATTACTCACAATATTTAATATATACATACTGTATATTTTCCCCTCTCAGCTTGCCATTCTACACTTAATCATGTATAAAATAACTGAGAGAAATGTTTTATTTCCAACATTATTTTTATGAGGAAAAAACATGGATAATATACAACATCAACTTAAAATGTCAACCTTTTTAATACCTTTTTTTTAACCTTTTCACCAAATTTGCTGTTATTGAAATTTAAAAACTAGGTATTGTAATTTAACCAACTTTTGCAATACTTGTATTGCAAGCCGCGATATCGAGATAACGATATATTATGCAACCCTACTAACTGCCTCACTGTGCTTACCACTGCTGACTTAGCTGTTTGTAACAGCAATGCTAACTATACCACTGTACTTACTATTAATGACTTAAGATAATGGTACCTTGCTACACCAATGCTAACTACCCTACCATGCTTACTTACTACTACTGACTTAGCTGTTTTTACCACTATTATTTACCACTGTTCTGGAAATGCTAACGATAATAGGCCTACTGCACTTACCAGTACGCCATGCTTGTTTAAGCTATGCTAACTTTGATCCCGCACTTACCACTAGACTATGCTTTCTTCATCATGCTACTGTGCTGTACATGCTGCTGTACTTGTGCCCATACATTCGATACTTTATTGTCAACAAAACCATATGACAAATATACTGTATTATAAAAAATGTACATATATTGCACTACAGAATGTGTGTGGACTGGCCAATATTTTGTGACAACGCCAGTTTCTACTGTGCAACGCTATATATTCTTTTTATTACTGTACTATGCGAGAAGTACGCACTATAACCAGTGTGCTCTAAACCCACCACTTGCTGTCCACAGGACACTTGTATGTCGATGTCCAATAGGTCAGCCGTGATTAACCGTGAGATGCTGTGCGTCGTGTCGAAGCCTAGTGAGAGTTAATGAGTATTTGATGGGGTGAGGAGGTGAGGATTGACTGCAGATAGAGGGGCGGAGTTGGGGGGATGGGGCTGGGCCGTGCAGCGGAGGGAAGGGAAGGCTGGTGATTTGTAGTCCCGGGACATTTTAACGGGATTTTAAAAGCTAGAGGTGCGTGGCTCTCTGTCTCGTCAAGGTTTTGTTGTCTCACCTTAGTCATTGGTTTTGCTAACCTTGTGCTTCTATGTGTCTGTCTCTCTCTCGATCTGTCTCTCTCTGCCTGTCTGTCTGTCTCTCTCTCTCTCGATCTGTCTCTCTCTCTTTGTCTGTTTGTCTCTCTCTCTCTCTTTCTCTCACTATCTCTCTCTCTCTCTCTCTCTCTCTCTCTCTCTCTCTGTCTGTCTCTCCCCCACCCTCCCTCTCTCTTTCCCTCTCTCTCTCTCTCTCTCTCTCTCTCTCTCTCTCTCTCTCTCTCTCTCTCTCTCCATCCCTCAGCCTGTGTCTGTGGAGACACCACAAGGGGCCATCTATGAAGGGAAAAGACTCAGTGGCAAAAGGGTATGTGCTGTCTAACCATACTTACAGCATTTCCTCAGCTCATAGTCAAAATCTGTACAAAACCCCTATGAGGTCTGCAAGTATGCACAAAACTGTATCTATTCTCATATTTTTTGTATTTGATGTCTATGCACGGGTCAATGAATTCATGTAGGTGTAATGCTATTTGTGTGCGTGCGTGCGCCTGCGTCTGTATTCGTGTGCGTGTGTTTAGATCAGTGGCGTGTCCATTTTGAGAGCAGGCGAGACCATGGAGCAGGCTCTAATGGCCGTCTGCAAAGACATTCGGCTGGGCAAGATCCTCATCCAGACCAATCACGACACTGGAGAGCCCGAGGTACACTACCAGTGGTGGACGAAGTACACCAGTTATGTACTTGAGTAAAAGTACAGTTACCTTGCATTGAAAACTACTCAAGTGAAAGTGAAAGTATTCACCTAACTTTTTTACTTGAGTAGAAGTACAAAAGTATCTGCCGTCAAAAATACTTAAGTACTAAAAGTAAAAAGTAAAAACTTAAAAATGAAGCCTTTGGTGCAATTTTAATATTTAAGTGTTGTAGGCCTAGTTTGGTCATATCTAATTAAATATCCCCTGATTTGCATAGGCTATACCAACATGTTAGAACTAGGCCATAACAGGCCTCAGAAACACTGTGGAGAAAGTCCATGGATGTTATAGCATCAGAACTTCATTTTCACCTCTCTAACCATTTACTACTGACCCTAACATGCCCAAAATAACACATGAAAGGGTCTTTAATATTAAGAATGATTAGGCTGAAATTGATTATATGCCTATTAGAACAACTACTACAATACCCCCACCCCAGCCGTAGGCCTACAGTCCAGTATAGGCCTACTTATTTGTGACAGCAAGGAGTTAGAGTAGTAGCCAATAAAGTGCTTTATGTTTAATTTTTGTTATAATTATGGTTTTGGTAGACCTCTTCTTCTTCTTCTTCTTCTTCTTATTATTATTATTATTATGTAGTGTTTGGTTATGTTAAGGTTGGCCTAGGCCTATGTATGGACAAACAGACTTCTTGCGATTCTAAGCTACCTTTAAAGATAGGAACATCTTCATATACTTGTAATGGTCTCTATTTGCTAGATGCCAATGATTTGCAATAGCCTACTTGATACAACTTAATTGGAACACTTATCTGTCTGATCATGAAAAAGCCTTTGTGCTTGTGCACATCACTGGGCCAATATTTAGCCAGAGTCCACTTTTTTTCTCTTTAAAAAAAAAAAACTTTCTTACTCTTGTTTTTTACAACCTCACTTTGGTGGTATTGCCAGTGCTTTTCATATCCACTGTAGCCTACTGACCTGACTTAAGGGAAAGGATACCTGTTGCAAGGACACATGTTGCATGTAGCCTCACTTTGCAACATGTGGTGGACATGGCAATCCTCATGTAAAGATACAAACCCTTTACACAAGCCTCTTTTCCATAAAGTTGAAGCAAATCATTTTTTTGGTGACAGGGGAGTCTATTAGACAAGTAATTGATATCCCAAACTACTTCAGAAAATACTGCAATGTATTGAGGGGAAAGAATGCTATCACGGAGTTGTGCGCCTGGACCTGGATGGTTTGGAATAAGCAGCATGTTTAGGCATCCTGTGTACTTGACTCAAGAAATCAACACGCTACAAAAGCGGCAATTATGTGACTCTATTGTAAGACATAACACAGATATAGCACAGTAAGTCAAATAAGCAGTAGGGCCAACATTAAGTATCAATTCGCTGCTTATTCAGTTCAAACGCGAAACCTATCTGACACATTTCGTCTTTGTCAGGCGAGTGCAGCCTACGAGCTAAACCTCTCCCCCCTCACACAACGAATACGACGCTACACTCTAACAACGTTATTGTCGCCTGCTTTATTGTTTTGCTGTGCTTTCCGCGTGTTACTACAAAGTACCGTTTCTTCTTATTTCAATTCGTCTCGCAAGGCGCAACAGTGGACACATCAGTGGTCTTGCTCTGCTCGCTTTCCTTCTGAAACTAATTCTGTAGGCCTAGTAGAGCTTGTTGCCACGTGACACATTACAACCAATCACAATGCCGAATCTCTGAGTCTGCCAATCGGATTCAGTTTCACTTTCTTCACACAAGCGTGAAATCTCAGATTTCATTTGACCAGGGCATTAAAAATGAATTAATTCACCTGCCGTGTATCGCCTTTTTTAAAAAAAAAAAAAAAGGAACGAGTAAGGAACGAGTGTTTCTGTAAATGTAACGGAGTGAAAGTACTAAATTTCGCTTTTAAATGTAGTGAAGTAAAAGTATAAAGTCTTACCAAATAAAAATACTTGAGTAAAGTATGAAAGTATGGAAATATTACTTAAGTACAGTAACGAATTACATTTACTTCGTTACTGTCCACCACTGTACACTGCACAGTGTACACACATACACTACTGCACTAACAAGGCCACACAGAGATCAACAACACATACTCACAAATAATACACCAATCATCACAGTCACACAAAAAACCCACACATTTTTGCATCTATTTTCTACTTTGTTTCAGTATAGAGTGTTGAAAACGCTTCAAATCCGTTGAAGTGACCATCCGGTAGTTTTGACATTGGACCCTATTTCCTAGTTAGTCAGAGTCTTGTAGACATGTGGAGATACTTTTTTTTTTATATTCCAAGCTGTACTTGTAATTCTAGCGGTCACTGGTGCTAGGTTAGCGCAAGTGAACGGCTATGGGCTAGCCTCTCACTAACACTATTATACCCATACGAATTAGGGGCCAATGTCAAAAATTCCCACTGTGTTGCTTTAAACTGAGTAGAATAGACCTTTGGTCTGACCACAGCAGCCAAATGCGCAGCGAGCATGATGTGTCCTTGTGTTGTCATCCTTGGGCAATATCAGGGCTAGAACACAAAAACAACACGGTTGCCTAGTGCCTAGGCTGTTGCCTAGTGATTCATGCTGTCTCTTGCCGCCAAACATGCCCTCTCACAGTAGACGCATGGTTTCATACATCTACACAGGGGATTGTGCAGATAAACACACAAACATATATGATTTTCCATACACATACACACACACATGCAGGTCCACACATGAATACTCACACATTAATATTTCCTGACTTGTGCGTGTGTTATTTTTGCCCTTAGTGTTCTTAGTCAAGGCAATTCGTCAGAACATGTGACCTTAGTTGTACAAAGAGGTGATATCAATATTGCAAACGCTGTACCGCAGCATGTATATTTAGTAGAAAATGTCCTTTATTGGAAGTCATAGCCTCTCAAAGCTCAAAGGAAAATGTCATTAATTAGCACACTGATTTTCGCCTCATTGTTAACCGTATGAGAGTAAACCAACCTCATGTTGAGGCTTTTTTTTTAACTGTTTTATATTTCATTTGTATTATAATTGGCTTATGCTGAGGATGTTTTTGACATGTTGGTGAAGCCATTTTTACATTGAGTTATATTTAGCAAACACTTTGATCTTTGTGTGATTTACAAAAGGGGACATAAACAGCATCAAACTGTCTAAATGGTGTGTATGTGTGTGTGTCTTTGCATGTGTGTGCGTGTGTGTATCTGTGTGCTTCCGTGTGCGTGCGTGTGAGTATCTGTGTTTGTTTGTGTTTGTGCGTGCATCTCCGTGTATGTGCCTGCGTGCATGTATCTGCGTGTGTGTCTACGTTCGTGTATCTGTGTGTGTCTGTGTTCGTGTATCTGTTTGTGTGTGTGTGTGTGTGTGTGTGTGTGCGCGTGCATCTTTGTGTGTGTGTGTGTGTGTGTGTGTGTGTGTGTGTGTGTGTGTGTGTGTGTGTGTGTGTGTGTGTGTGTGTGTGTGTGTGTGTGTGTGTGCGCGTGCATCTTTGTATCTGTGTGTGTGTGCATCTGTGTATCTGCGTGTGTGTACGAGCATCTGTGTATCTGTTTGTGTGTGTGTGTGTGTGTGTGTGTGTGTGTGCGCGCGCGCGTGCATCTTTGTATCTGTGTGTGTGTGTGCGTGCATCTGTGTATCTGTGTGTGCGTGCGTGCGTGTCTGTGTGGTCCCCTCAGCTCCACTACCTGCGGCTGCCTAAGGACATCAGTGAGGACTATGTGATCCTGATGGACAGCACCGTGTCTACAGGGGCCGCCGCCATGATGGCCGTCAGAGTGCTGCTGGTAAGCCTGTGCTCCCTCAGTCGTTTTGGGTAGGGTGTACTGTGCACACATCCAAAGTCACTTGTTGCAGGTGCCAGACAACAGTGTCGGACAGTTCAAGAAGGTAGGTCTGCACACTGCGGAAATGAAATTAAAGACGGCAACATTTCGATCACCCTGGATCTTCGTCACGGAGATCCAGGGTGATCGAAACATTGCTTTTTTAATTTAATAAACCTTATTTTTTGGAGCTTATTGCGTAGTGTGCAGATCTACCTTGAAAAGCCTGCTCTCAATCTCCTTACAAAAGCAGCAATACAGTTAGACCAGAGATTCTTTAAGTATATAGAGATATGCCAATGTAATAGGTTGCTATGGGCACCTAACATGACCAGGTTCCGGTCTGCCTAAAGGGGCGTGTCATAATAATAGCATTGAATAGAACAGTCCTTAGGTCTGCCTAGGTCTGGCTAAAGGGGGATCCCCCCCCCTTCCCCTTTGCAATAATAGAACCCGGAAACAATGGGCCAACGGAACCTCTCTCTATCTCTACTCTCTCTGGTTAGACCATTCAGCTAAGCGTATGTCATTTCTTCCCTCTCGCTACAGGACCATGATGTCCAGGAGGACAAGATCTTCCTGCTGTCACTGCTGATGGCCGAGATGGGCGTCCACTCTGTGGCCTACGCCTTCCCCAAGGTACGTAGCATTGCCAGCAGGGCTCTAATGTAAGACTTACCAGCCGGCCAAATGCTGGTGAAAATTCAATATGACTGGTAGAAAAACAAAAGTACTTGCCACTCTACCCCATTTGTTACTGTGTGTTTGGCTGGTAAGATCAACACCAACCAGCCATTTTGGCTGGTGAAGAAAGAAGTGCATTTAGACTCCTGATTGCTATTATTATTACTGTTATTGTTGTTGTGGTTGTTGTTTACATTGTTGTTATTACTTCCCAAGGTGCGCATCATCACCACCGCCGTCGACAAGACGGTCAACGACAAGTTCCACATCATTCCCGGGATCGGTGAGTGTCATCCTGCCCGCTCCCCCTTCAAATGTCAACCCAACCCACTGTATGCACTGTACTGCACTTTACCTTTGTGAATAATGAACAATTCAGACACAGCCTTTGCTGGCTTGACATGAACTGAATTATGCCAGTTGTCCTGTATAGAGTAATGCTGCTGTAGGTGCTGAAAATGCTGTTTTTCCTTTTTCTTTCCCCCCTCCGATAGGTAACTTTGGGGACCGTTACTTTGGCACCGATGCTCCTTCGGATTGGTACGAGAGCGACGAGGGAATGGACTACTGAATGTGGAGGCTGGGGGGCGGGGGCAGCGAGAGAGAGAAGGGGGTTGGCAGTGATTGAATGGCGGAGGGGGGTGTTGTGTTGGGAGGTGGGGCAACACGCTTGTTCTTTAGCCCTTGGCTAGTAATTTTGCTCCCCTTACCCACTTTTCCCACCCACTCCCATTTCCATGAACACCCATGTTTTGCCACCCCGCTTCGCCCCTAAACAAGTACAATCCCTCCCCCTTCCTCCCATCTTCCTCCTAGCACCACAGCCCTCCCCCCTCTGCCAATCATCCTCCTGTACTGCTGCTATATGCCCCACACCAAACAACCTGCCAAGGGTCCAATGGCTTCGCATCATAGGGCCTAACACTCAACCTAGAAAACCTACTTCAGGGGCCTTGAGTATATATACTCTCTGGAAAACGCCACGGTAGGACGGAATTGAAGCTGGAAGACCGTTGAATTTAACCATTTCATCGTCCTGGTCACAAGAGTCTCTCAGAAACAAAAAAGTGGTGAATAATATGCTTCTGCCCCCGTACACGCACGCATGCACACACGCACACACGCACACACACACACACACACACACACACACACACACACACACACACACACACACACACACACACACACACACACACACACACACACACACACACACAAAAAGCTTCTTGCTGACTTGCCAAGAGCCCATTAACAATCAGAAGCATCCAGAAGCATCATACCTCTGGCCTGTTTTTATTTTCAAGGCCATTTGACCAGGCAGCAATGTTGGACACCGAGGGCATACCTGTTGTGTCCTAAACCTTACTGTCAGTGGAGTCATGTTGCTGTGAGGGCACTGTTTTTGAGTGGAGCAGCAGCAGCTTTAGACGACAAATGCATAATGCCGATTGCAAATGTTGCTGCCTGATCACTGGGCACGAGATGAAGCAGTGATGAAGCAGTGCTGCTTTTGCTAGGCCAGCGGGCATGCGCACTTTGCCAGTTGGATGCATTGTGGTTGGAAAATTCTAACCGGAAAGCATCAAACTGGCAAAGTGCGCATGCGCGCTGCGCTGCTTAGCAAAAAGCAGCACTGCTTCATCACGATCGTGCCCAATGACTCAAATAATGACACGTCAGAACGATGCTGTGTAGAAGCACCTGATTGTGGGGTCGACTCCAACTGTGGGGCGAGGGGAGGAGCTGTAGCCATCATCAGGAGCAGAGTCAGCCAGGGGGTTACTGTGTGTTAATCACGTGGCCTGTCAAAGTAAACACAGAGACGTACAGAGAATAATTTTGCTTGTTTATTGGGAAATATATGACTAGTGACAAGTGCTTATTGTGAATGCTTGTCAACTCGTACTTCACAATACTTGAACTTGATGTAGAGTAGTTGTTACAGCTTTGTTTGTTTGTTTTTTTGTTTTTTGTTTTTTTTGCTCTTAGTATTGAATTGAATAGATTTTTTTTCCGTTCATGGGCGATGGCGCTGTTCTGGTGAATTTCTTTATGTGGACGATAAGTCTTGGCTTACAAGTTGTGACTGAAAGATTAAACATTTTCTTTCTTTCTTTTTTTTATGAGACGGTTTAGTTATGAAAAGGGATAGTCAGTGATGGTAGTGTCAAAGGGAATCAGAT
This sequence comes from Engraulis encrasicolus, assembly GCF_034702125.1. Classification (NCBI taxonomy): domain Eukaryota; kingdom Metazoa; phylum Chordata; class Actinopteri; order Clupeiformes; family Engraulidae; genus Engraulis; species Engraulis encrasicolus. The sequence continues at coordinate 25,724,435 of NC_085874.1, read as the reverse complement.
TGAGAAAGTATCTTGTCCAAAGCAAAGCTGACTTGCTCCTCTGTTTCCCTCTCCTTTTTTTGTCTTTTTGTACTGGCGGCGTGGTTCAGTTGCAGTGAATGTCCGGTAGGCAGGCAGGTAGCCAATCAATGCCTCTGGACCTCTCAAAAATCTACTTGAATAATGCTTTTATTGTAAATTATTTTGATTTGTGTATTTAATGTTGTCCAGGTGGACCTTAATTATTACGTTTTAAAAGGTCTAACCAGCACCCCATCACATTCATACAGTGGCATATGTTAACATACGCAACACCTCCCCTTTAAAAAAAACCCAAAAATTAAACATTAGAACAATTGTCTGGAAGTGCCCAGATTTAAGTGATATTTGTGAGAAAATATTTCAAAATTCTGACCAGCTATAGTTTAGAATATGCTTTCCTTCCTTCATATTTTGGTTTCAAATTTGAAAATATACCATATATTTTACCGTAACCATAAACGCAGTATAATCTCAAATGCTTAAGTGATTTTAATTGTAACATAAATATTTTTTTTATGTGTCAACTATGTCAGTGAGGTCATTTTACAGGATTGCATCCTGTACGATGTTACAAAGTTATTTCATTGTGCATTTCTGAACCATCATACTTTCACAAGTTTAGATGTGACCCTGCATATTCAACCCAATGAATATTCAGTCCATCAAGTATGTCTTTAGCATTTGTCGGTATATTTTTATGTTTTAAAATCCTAACCTTTGCTGCCACTTTGCTCTGTATGCGTGCCAAAAGTGTTTACAATCTTACTTGGTGTGAACATGAAGGTCATCTTCATACTTGCTTCGCGGATATTATCCCTGAGGGGAGAAAACATGTCTACTTTCAACACCTAACACCGCTGGCGTTATGGCTTTGTAGATGGTTCATGCAAGGCATTTCATTATTATTGGCATTTATTTACCAGTTGGAAACTTGAAGAGTTGTAACGTATGATGATTCGGGGGACTGTATGCCTCTAGACACAGACACTACCATCTTCTCTCTCTCTCTCTCTCTCTCTCTCTCTCTCTCTCTCTCTCTCTCTCTCTCTCTCTCTCTCTCTCTCTCTCTCTCTCTCTCTCTCTGTGTGTAGTTGACGATTATCACTAGAGAGAGAGTTGAAGGTGTGTTTTTTGTTAAAGGAGAGGATTGTGCACATCCCAGGAAAAGGTGCAGGACGAAGCACACTTAAAATCCTTTTTGTTGTCTTTTATTATTTCATGGCTGTGTATTTTGTTGCCAGAGTAGCACTCATGCAGTCAAAACAGGAAATGTGCTACTGCATGTGTCTTAACCCCATTCTATGATACACCTGAATTGCTACAAGCCATTCCGTGGTACCTAATAACTAACTGTTCAAGAAGTGCATAGACACAATAAAAACAATGTTGAAATCAATGTCACTTGTGTCTGCTGTTGTGTATTTTTGTTTGTAAATTTGAATTGATATAGGGATTGCTTGTTGTCTTTATAATTTTGCTTGACGTCTTGCCTTGTGTTTTTCCCAGGAAGTAAAATGAATGGAATAACATTTGTCCCAGTGAGGTCAACAGTCATCATAAAGGCTTTTAGATAAGGGGATTGTTAACCAAGCTAAAAAAAAATAAAAAAAAGTGAAGCAAGTGGTATTATGGCTTTTGGCCAGCAGTGGGCGCTGAAGGCCATATAACTTTTTTCTCTCGTGGAAGTGACGACATCAGAAGCTGCTGCTGGACCGGTCCACTCCACAGGCATGTATTTACAAACTGAACGAGTTGCTTTGTTCTGTTATACTTTGTTCATAACATTGCTATTAGACAAGATGTCACATGTGGTGGGGTTGTTAACAGAAAGAAGACCTTGCTCTTTGGGTTCGCTCGAAATTGCAGCACACACACATGCAGGATGCTATATTTCAGAATAGCAGATAGCCTCTGAAAGATCTGTAGAACTAGTTCTACAATTTCTGATGGGTTGACAAAGATGGGTCCGCGAAGACAAATTGACTGTGACAACATAATTGCAAGATTTACTAGGAATGCATGCATGGTTGTTTTTGTGAGTGTTCAGAATTGATTGCAGATGGACTTTGTTTCCAAGCTCTTGCGAAATTCAGATATTTCACTGAAGTTGACTGGGTTTTTTTGCACAGGTAGCACTGGCTGAATTTCTGGGTCACCGGCATCAGCCTTATAATCGACCCAAAACTCCTATTTAAAAGCTAAAGTGTCTTGGCGTGCATGCAGGATTTGGGGAGAGCTCTTAGCGTGCTTCAGCTGTAGCCTAATTGAGTAGAGCTCAACTTGGACGACACACTCATTCATCACGTAACGTCAAGGCTGATTCGAAGGCACGTGCCTGTAGTTCTACTTGGGGTTTCAAAGTAGCGGTAGTGAAGTCTTGTCATCTTCACAAAGTCCTTGAAAAAAGATTGGGTATGTAACTCGGTGTCGTATCTTTGTGAGTATGTCACGTGTTATTCTAGTTATTGGTTCTTACTAGCCTGGCTATTGGGTTCATGTCAAACTTTGACAGTCAAAGAGATGTGTTGTGTTCAGTTCATTGACAAAAGGGGGTTCCGCAGTCGTCATATCGCTCGCGCTGCATTTGACATTTTGTTTGTTACTCAGCAGTAAAGAACCATGTAGTTTGGTCCGTACTCACCTACCATGTCGAACTTTTTCTTTGCGCTCTTATATAATTGTACCTTGCAGCATAGGCATTCTTCGTTGTTCTAAACCTCCAAACCTCAACAAAGGATGTGTGAATTACTACTTTACTAGAATTTGTGCTGACATTTCATTGCATAGGCAAGTGTGTTCAGAATTCTGTCTGTGATGATTTCCGTGATTTCTGATAGGCCTATGAGAAGGAATTCCTGTTTTCCTAACTGAAAAACATTTAACTGCTGTCTTTCACCATAGAATACCTCATTTGGCAGTACACCGAGAGGAAATGTAGGTGTCCAGTAGCATGCATGAATGAAGAATACACAAGACATTAAACACATGATTACATTAACCATATTTAGCTTACTCTTACATTCAGCCAAAGGCAGTTCTCAGTCTCTCACACAGACATACACACAGAGCTGAGGTTGGTGATGAGATGTAACAGTTGCCTACGACAGACCCAGCTTTCCTCACCAGCTTGAATAGACATGTGAGAAGACTGTTGAGCTACAGGTTGAGAGGAGAGTAGGGAAAACATTTTGAGGAGCAATAAAATGTTTGCCGAGATTCAAGGCGTGGCACGCTAAGACCCCCACATATGGGCTTGATTGCCCATGGGGACCCAGATACTACAGCCTGGGTCATGTCCCAACCCTGCCCCATCCCTCTCCCACTCTCATCCTGTCATAACTTCAACTGCCTTATCAATAAAAAACACAAAATGCCCTTAAACATATTTGGCAAGAAGACCTGATGCAAGGTCAGCTGTGCATTTCCAAAGTGTATGCTGCCCATTTACAAATTTGACCTTTTTCATTTCGCCTAGTAGCCACTGCCACTATAAGTATTCCTTTTGTATCATAAATCTCTACTTTTTAATACTTGATAGGTTGACAACCATGCTCCATGTAAATCCATGAGTGCATTCCAATATGCAGACTCCCGTCCTCCACTTGTGTTAGTGGCCTCGCCCTGCCTCCGTGGAGAAAACAATAAAGTTTCCTTGCTGTCAGCCTACCCACAACAACTTTTGGGGGACTGTTTTTCGTTCACCATCCCAATTGCAAATGAGAAAATAACATTAGAATTGTGCTCTTGCAAGATATTGAATTAATTTTGTCGTCAGTGACATCATCACGAGGTCACAAGCAGGCTAGTGAGCAAGGGAGGACGGAAGTCCACATATTGGAATGCACCCCATGACTTCATTAGGGTTCTTTCCATTTTCTTAACTCCCTTCCTCCCTTGTGCTCTTGGCCTCGTTACTCTGACTCTGGACATTGCGAGACGTCATTGACGACAGAAGTTTAATTCAATGTCTCGCAAAAGCACGATTCAAAGGTCATTTTCTCATTTGCAATCGGGATATTGAATAGGGAAACGTTACCCCAAAAGTTGTTGTGGCTAAGCTGAAAGCGGGGAAACTTAATTGCTTTCACCACAGAGGTGAAGTGATAGTGAAGCGTAAGGTCACAAGCTTTTTATACTTGATAGGTTGACAACCACGCTCCATGTTGATGCATGACTTCCATTTTCCAGTCTGTCCATTATCCTAAGTCCCTTCCTCCCTTGTTCTTGGCCTTATGACTCGGGAATCGGGACGTTGTTAGACATCATTGATGACAGCAGTTTAATTCAATATTTCGCAAAAGCACAATTCAAAGGTTATTTTCTCATTTGCAATCGGGACGTTGAATTGGGAAAAGTTCCACCAAAAGTTGTTGTGGCCAAGCTGCAAGTGGGGAAACTTTATTGTTTTCTCCACAGAGGTGAAGTGATAGTGAAGCGTAAGGTCACAAGCACAGGTTGAGGACTGGAGGTAGGATAATGGAAATAAACCATTATATATTCATTCATGCCATGTTATCCAAAGAGTTCAGCTGGAAGCAACCGCCCTTAAAGGGACACTGTGTGAGATTGTTAGTTGTTTATTTCCAGTATTCATGCTGCCCATTCACTAATGTTACCTTTTTCATGAATACTTACCACCACCATCAAATTCTAAGTATTCATTATGACTGGAAAAATTGCACTTTTCATACATGAAAAGGGGGATCTTCTCCATGGTCCGGCATTTTGAATTTCCAAAAATAGCTATTTGTAGCTGCAAAAATGACTATACTTGAACCATACTAGAAAATATTTGTTTATTACTCAGTAAACTTTCATGTAAAGGTCAAATTTGGCAATAGGCAGCCCAATTTCAATGAGCAGCATAGTTGCAGTACCTTTTTTGACTATTCCCTGCACAGTGTCCCTTTAAAGAAGTTCCACTATTCATTCCATATGCTCAAAAGGTAACTTGACACATGAAATGCACCCAGGGATACATTAATGAATGGGTCTATCAAGACCAGGTACAGAGAGTTCAAGCCAAATCATCCTTGTCCAATCCCAATCCCTTCCCTCAATCTGTGTTACTTTCACCTGTGTGAATGTTTGGTACTACCTACAGTATGTGTTCTAAAATGATAATAATACAAGGCCTAAGCTTAATACACATAGTACTACTACTACTACTACTAATAATAAGTTAATAATAAAAATCCAATGACTGGTTTAGGACGATGATGCTTAGGGTCACTTGATTTCTTGAATAGTTCCTGAATGCAGCTGTGGTTGTGTTCCACAGGACCATGGCTGGGCTATGGAGGTCCTATCAGGCTCTTATGGCCAAACACCCCTGGACAGTACAGATTATCACTGCTGGTAAGACTAAGATATCTCTCACACTCTCTCTCTCTCTCTCTCCCTCTCTCTCTCTCTCTCTCTCTCTCTCTCTCTCTCTCTCTCCAGGGCGTGTGCGCGCACACGCACACACACACACACACACACACACACACACACACACACACACACACACACACACACACACACACACACACACACACACATATGTTGTAGAAATGCTCTTCTTGTCTGTCTCTTGTTTTTGTGCAAAGAAACGCTTGGACACTCTTACATTTTTAATGCGTCTACAGCTGTGATGAATCACAAACAAACCAACATTGTATGCCCTACCCTTTGTCCGTTGAAAATATGAGTTACAAAATCATTGTGATTTTGGACATTCAATTGTGTTAATCCCCTTTTGTCGCAATGGTCAGGAAGAAAATCACAATAGATTTTGTTCTTGTATTTTGTGTTTTTGTGTTTCGTAGCTGTAATGATTTAAAAGAGCCTTCTATCTAAAATCTCTGATCCATGAATATACTTCTTAGTTTCTACTCAGTACTCAGTCACTTTTCCCCCACTGTCTTCCCAATGTCGTCAACCCTTACTACTATTATTGTTTGCAAAATTAAATTTCCGTTTGCGTTTGGACTACAGGATATGGACCAGACTCCCACAGGTCAATTTCATCCCCATTCAGTGGTAGTGTTTACTCTGCTCAGAGGCTCAGACTGAAAATAGTTGCTGTCATCCGATCAGTTTCCTGTCTTCGTCATGTTTGCCTACTTCTTGATAGTGTTGCACGATACCATTTCTTGGCCCTGATACCGATATCCGATACCTGGCTGTAGAGTACTGACCGATACCATACCGATACCACTCTATTTGAAATGTGTATGTCTATATATGAAGAGCTGCATACTACTTGGGTGTAAAATCATTGCTATCATGGCTTTGTGGGGCTGCTGCCTACATTTGCGAAACTGGAAAAAGAGTTATAGAAAGTGAATCCAGCAGAACTTTTTATACTTTTGAAATACCCAAGGTATAAAATAATATGTTCAAGGCTGCGTTCAAGTGTCACACTTGTACAAGCATCTGTAAATGTTATCAGTGCCCTACTTGTTGGTACTCGCCGATACCGATGCCACCATTTTAGTGCCAAACAGGCCCCGTCCGATACTGGTATCGGTACAACACCACTTCTTGAGTCTTGGGCTACAAATAGGGCTGGGCAATATGACGATATATATCGTTATCGTGATATAAAAGTGTATATCGTGACCTTTCTCCTATATCGTTTATATCTTGATAGCAATTTTATCAATTTTATACAATTAAATATAATTTAATTACATTTCATGGTGTCACAATCCACACTATACGTTAATGTAACTGTACAAATAAGAATAAAAAGATTTTTTTAAAGAAAGGTTGTTTTGCGACATGAAAAAGTAAAGAGCAAATAAAGAGAATAACTGAAAACGTATGTAATTGTGCTATATCGTGATATATATCGTTATCGTGATATAAAGTAATCCATATCGTGATGTGTTTTTTTTCCATATCGCCCAGCCCTAGCTACAAATTGTAAATATTTAGGTAGACTTTCAGGATTTGTATCCTGCCGCTATTGAGGCTGAAGGGGGATTTGGAAAGCTAGCTGTTTTACGTGTAAGACTGGGAGGGGTGAACGGATGAATTATTTAATACCTCCGCTCGAGCGTCTTGCATAAGAAATAACCTTACAGCCATTGATGGAGCTGGCTTCTCATAGAAAAAAAATTAAGTCCTCTCTTTCCCACAAAATCTGTGTCCATACATTTTGGATGATTTGTATGTTAGCTGTGCAGTAGTAGACAGTCTTGTTAATGTGTAATCCTGAAGTTGGACACAGTGTGGCAGTAGCGTTTTGCTATAAGCAGGACTGGAGTACGAGGACAGTGGAAGGACAGCCCATTCATTCATTTACTACTATCCAAACTCTGATTGGCTAGAAATGAATGAGCATCATCAGTTCCCACGGAAGCTATGCAGTTGATGTACAGTGCCTTCAAAAAGTCTACACACCCCTCTTCAAATGTCAGGTTTTTGTGATGTAAAAAAATGACAGAAAGACGAATAAATTCACAGCTTTTTTCCACCTTCAATCTAAACTATTAACCTGTACGATACAATTGAGAAACAAGCATAAAGCTTTAAATGGAAACAATAGAAAATACAAAACATCAATTAACATGGTTGCATAAATATACACACCCTTAAATTAATACTTAGTTGCAGCACCTTTGGCTTGTCTGGGCCATTCCAAAACCTCAATATTATTCTAGTGAAGCCATTCTTTAGTAGATTTAGGCGTGTGCTTAGAGAAATTGTCGTTCTGAAAGATTTGTTCCTCTGCATCTTCACCTTTATAACAGGGGGCCGAAGATTTTGTGCCACTACCACGGCCCCTGTGGAAATGTTCATAATTCCCTCCTCCCTAATGAAGGCCCCAGTTACAGCTGAAGAAAAACAGCACAAAAGAACAATGCTGCCACCACCATACTTCACGTTAGGTATGGTGCTATTGCGGTGATGTTTTGTGCCAAAAATACCTTTTGGAATTCTGTCCAAAATGTTCAACCTCAGTTTCACCTGACCATAACAAATCTTCCCACATGCATTTGGGAGATTACAGAAGTATTTTTTGAGAAATGTACCTCACCAAGATTGAACTTTTTGGTCATAATTCAAAAGGGTATGTTTGGCGCAAAACATCACCGCAATAACACCATACCTAACATCAAGTATGGTGGTGGCAGCATTGTTCTTTTGTGCTGTTTTTCTTCAGCTGTAACTGGGGCCTTCATTAGGGAGGAGGGAATTATGAACATTTCCACAGGGGCCGTAGTAGTGGCACAAAATCTTCGGCCCCCTGTTATAAAGGTGAAGATGCAGAGGAGCTAATCTTTCAGAACGACAATTTCTCCAAGCACACGACTAAGTCTACAAAAGCATGGCTTCACTAGAATAAGATTGAGGTTTTGGAATAGCCCAGACAAGCTCAAAGGTACTGCAACTAAGTATTAATTTAAGCGTGTGTATATTTAGGCAACCATGTTAACTGAGGTTTTTTATTTTCTATTGTTTCCCTTTAAAGCTTCATGCTTGTTTCTCAATTGCATTGTACAGGTTAATAGTTTAGATTTAAGGTGGAAAAAGCTGTGAATTTATTTGTCTTTCTGTCATTTTTTACATCACAAAAACCTGACATTTGAGGAGGGGTGTGTAGACTTTTTGAAGGCACTGTAGCTATTTTTGTATTTGTTTAGTCATATTATCTGTTTGTTTTACACCAATTACACCAATTTGCAGTGTGTTGTCAGATACTGCAGGTTCACAACTACCCACTGGTGTGAATGAACTGAAACATGACTCCGGAGGTGTTTGCAAGTTAACGCAATCCAAAAAACTACTGTGTCAATGAATGGTGATTCATCACCATTGTTTTCCACACTAGGGGAGGTAGGGGTGGGGGCTGATGTAGGATGGAAATATACCTGGCTGATGTGATGAGAAAGTATGTGCAATGGGTCAAAGATTGTTCTCTCTATAGCAATAATAAGTAGGTGTTATTTTATGGCTCTACAGGCCAGTAGTTGGCAGTGGAATTGTGTGTTATTTGAACAACAATGATTTTGCGCTACTCCCAAAGTACTTACATCAGTTACTGCCTATCCCATGAATCACTGTTATTAGAAAGAATAACAGTAACTAAAATTTGAAAATGAATTGTGTGCACACATGCAAAATGTAGGCGCAGGACAAAAAGGCTCATGAGAAATAAATGGAATGCTTTTTTTGTTTAATTTAACTCAGTTTTCAAGCTGTTTGCTCTTCATCAGACTACTGATATCATACTAGTTTTATGAAGAGTGAATAGCGAGAAATAAAAAATCAAAACGGGAGCCTATGTGCAGACATTCCATTTTATTTTGTAAAGAATAAGAGTAGCACCTAAGGTAAAACATCACAGGTCATCATTTCCTTCTCAAGCACATCTCCAGGAACCAACAAATTGCCAACAAACAGAGGTGTTGTTCATTCCAGGTTGGGGATGACATGGCTCAGTGGATTAGTGCGCTGTACCATTAAAAAGAAAGCCCACTTGGGAAGCTACCAACTCCCATTGTCATTGTGACACAGCACCCCACAGCACACAAGTCTTCACTGCACACTGCAAACAACGAAATTGCATTTTAGGCCTCACCCGTGCAAGGGGGCAACCCCCAATGGCGCTGGGGACCTGGGTTTGATTCACGGTCCTTCCCCATCTCTCTCCCCACTCAATTCCTTTTTTCCCCCTCATTATCCTGTTTGAATATTAAAAGTGTAAAATTCCCCAAAAATATATTTCGATCACAGTAGCTGTCTGCTATTACCTTTGCAGCCTATACAGGAGTCAAGGCAAGTCAAGTGTACTTCATTGTCAAAACAGAAGTTTGAAATTGCGTGTGACCAGTCTACAACATTTAAATAAGACATTGACAATAATCTCTCTCACACACACCCACACTCACACACACAACTAACCTACTCATACATGCATTTACAATTCTTTCTCTGATACATTCATTCACAAGATACACACAGACAATACACACTCACACAGTTTTCAAACACTAACATACTGATAGACATTTACAACACACACACACACACACACACACACACACACACACACACACACACACAGTGTACAGCAGCCCAATGTCTCTACAGGTGCACTGTGTAATAATTGTATTAGTTTATTTCCAGAATTCATGCCACCCATTCCGAAATGTTACCTTTTCCACAAATGCTTACCAGAACCATTTAATTCTAAGTATTCATTGTGACTGGGAGAAATGCATTTTTCATACATGAAAAGGGGGCTCATCTCCATGGTCCGCCATTTTGAATTTCCAGAAAAAAAGACATTTTTACCTGCAAAATTTACTATACTTTGGTCATACCAGTAAATATCAGTTTTTTTTGTTTTTTTTAGTAAATATTCATGAAAAAAGATTAATTTTGGCAATAGGCAGCACAGTTTCAATGATTAGCATAGTTGCAATACCTATGGCCACCATCCTACACAGTACATCTTTTAATCCAGTCTTGGGGGAACCTTTTTCATTCAAGGGGCCACATCAAATTCTTCCAAGAGCCGTAAAAGTCCTCCAAGGGCCATACTATGAGCACAAACCAGGATTCACCCCCAGCACATTAGGCCTATATACATTAGGCCTATTTACAACAGACCCCACCCAGTCTAGGTCCCCTGTGATATAACTTAATTGTACTGCAAATGTAATTACTAAAATTCCTTTACAAAACATGTCATATTTCATGTGAAGCTGCATTACATAAAAATTATATCGGCGCCGGCCAGATAAGACTGCCTCAAGGGCCGTAAATGGCCCTCGAGACTAGATATTTTAAAGATATTTTTTGGCTAGATATTTTAAAGAACACCAAGCTTGCTATTGCACATCAAGCAAACATTCTGTTCTCTTTTTTAAAGACAGAGGACTGCTCAGATTTGCCAAAATGGTTGGCATCCTGCTTTGAAGCAAGCCTAAAAGCCAATATTTTTAATCTGCCATCAGCACCAAATGAGAATGGATCTTGATCTTGTTCTGGTAGCCAGGCGAGTAAGGCGGATTGATTGAATGAAACTGCATTACAGTCACTTTGGATAACAGTGTCACCCAAGTGCAATGTAATGTATTTAATGTCTGTGCTTGTACAGAATTTATTTATTTGATGAATAAGATACCAATTGCATTATATTACGTGCATGTAACCATTTAATGCATTGTTGTATGATGTATATTGCACTTTACAGATACTTTTAAGACACTAAACTGCCGGTGCTCCTTGTGAGGTTTTTCTCCAGGACACTGTGCAGCTGTGCAATAAGCTTATCGAACATGAATGCAGCCATGGTGATACTGTACTGTACATGCACCAAGAGTTAGCCTCAGGATACTTAACATCATAAGTCTGAAGTCACCACCATATTCTGTGAACGTCTATGAACCCCCATTAGAGCACTTTCCTGCTCTTAGGAGGAGATGTGCATTTCCCCACTGGGCCACCGTTGACCGCTTTAGCCCGGCTCAGGACAAAGTCATCTGAACGGGCCACCTCACCCAATACATACAGTACAATATAATGAAAACTGAACTTTGGGCCCCCTCTCTGTCCCCCTGGGCCCGGGACAACCAACCCCCCCCCCCTGTTGTCTCCCCTGTGCCCCTAGAGTTCTACCCAAGTACTCCAACACACCTACAGCCATCAGTGACACTGCACACTGGGGACACTCTCATCAGGGAAGTGCTCTGGGTTGGCATCACTTCCTCCCTTAGAGACCTTTAGAGAAGTGCCTGATGAGGGCTGCCAAGGCGAATGGAAGGGAAGGGAAGGGAAGGGAAGGGAAGGGAAGCTTGCCAAGTTTATCAGACATCATCATTTATATACCACTTGGCCAGAGATGAGTCAGCGACCGCTATTAGTCCCTTGGTTACAACCCCTCCCGCTCTCTCTCTCTCTCCCTCCCTCGCTCTCTCTCACACAGACAGACACAGACAAAATAGGTGACATTAGCATCTTTTGTGTGCCTGCGTGCATGCGTGTTGCCACAGGGTAGGCTTCCCATGGCCTGATGTCACCATGACATGATATGCATATGAAAATTGACATTTTGATCTTCATTCACCACACACAATACTGGACTCTGTTTCTCAAAAGCGTTAGTACTAGGTTGCCAATGGGAAATTCTATTGCTACCAAGTAGTATTCTTTTTGATTGAGCGTTGCTCTTTAGGGCAGTCATGGGTAAGCGGTTAGGGCATCAGACTTGTAGCCCAAAGGTTGCCGGTTCGACTCCCGACCCGCCAGGTTGGTGGGGGTCGGTAATTAACCAGTGCTCTAAGCATGGTACCTTCCCGCCGCACTGCTCCCTAGAGGCTCCATTGGGGTCTGCCCCCCCCACACAAAAAAATACAGGTAGGCAGGCACACAAGTTGGTGGTTTGTGGCTAGTAAAAGAAGAAAAGAAAAAGGAAACCCCAAAGGTTCTGCTCGGCTCCAGTCTATTATTTTGAACTTGACTGCCTTTATAAAAGCATCCCTGACATTTCATGGAAAGGTTAGATCGTGTAAAAGTGGCTATCTATCTACTACCTCACCTTTCTGTGCGTCGTCATTAAAGACACAGATGTCCTTTGTAAAACATCCACTGTATGTTGTTACCCAGAAGCCTCTAAAAGTTTTTTGCGATGTTGCCCAAGAGGCCGTTGCCTATCTCTTCATGTTCAAATTGTGCCATTTATGTGTGTGGCTTGGTCTTATTTACTATATTAACCAGACCCAAAAGTCAATGAAAATGTGGTGTGAAAATAAATAATCATTGCTGACCATATTTCCAAATTGGAGACAAAAGATTCTTAATAATATTAGCTTTATACACTAATGCCTGTTTTCCACTGCCGGTTCTCTGGTAGGCCTACAGCTCATGGGTCGTGCCTATTTGAAAACCAAAAAGTGGCGCAGTGGAAAAGAGGCATTAGGGTCAAAGACGTGCAAAATGGCATTGTCATTCAGTGTAACGGATACCTTCTGCTGACTGTGACGGTAAAAAAAACATGATTTTGAAATTGTTTCAAGTGAATGGATGACAGCCGAGGCTTTCATGAATTCACTGGAAAAATAAATAAATAAAAAGAGTCAGTTTTTACAGTTACAGTCAGCATAAGATATCCGTTACACTGAATGTCAATTTCATTTTTGCACGTCTTTGACCCATTAGCGTTTCATCTTGGCGTACAGTATGGCTAATGTCGATGGCCTTGTTAATGATGCAGATGGAGGAACACACTTAAGGCTATACACTTCCTAGAATAAGAACAACAGAGATCAGTGGAAAATGTAAAACAAAAATGGGTGGATAAGGATATTATGCAGGCTTTGGGAGTTTTTACCCATTTATCAATACATCTAGAGATTCAACAAAAAATTGTAAGTCTAGTATTCCTTTAATGTTTACCCTTTAATATGAACCCATAGCCATCTTCCCTACATCTTATACGAACCCTCCATTGACTCCAAAACCTTTACTGGTCTTGAATTCTGAAAACTGTGTTAATTGTCCCTTTGTAGAACTGTCTAAATCAGACATAACTTGGTGAGTACCAAGTTCCAACTTCCTCGCTTGTATATTGCTTTCTATCTGAATCGAGTCACTGATTGAGCACCTTCAAGAGGTTTTCAGTGTGAATAAGGTCAGGAGACTGAGATAGGCAATCCATGAATCTCTGTCTCTTGAAGCGTTTGGAGGGTAAAAAGGATGTGCTGAACCTTCTTCAAGGTGTTTGATTTCCTAATGAACCAGACACTGAAATCCACCTCCAAGAATTTCACAGAATTTACAGAATCCAGCGTCACCCCTTTTTTTGCCGAAAAAAGGTCTAAGAAAGACACTAGGAACAATAATTCCCTTCCAGATTATCATCAGCAACTCAACCACCATCCTGCTGGCATTTGACACACATATAACAAAAAAGAGGGGGTGAAACTGAATTAAGAAAATTATGTAGAAATTTTGGAAGTGGACTTCAGAGTGTGGTTCTACAGGAATTCAAATATCAGGAAGAAAAACTTAATATTCATGTTAGATAAGCTTAATGCTCCATCTTACTGTACAAGGTTCAGCACATCCCTCTAAAGGGCCGTACACACACGTCGCTACTAGTTACTCGCTCAGCTAATGAAGCCAATATAATGTCAATGTCTTCCAGTGAGACAAGCAGGCGAGTAGGCGAGTACTGTACAAGCGATGCGATGTGGGCGGATCCCGAGTTGAAAATATTTTAACTTTGAGCAAGGCGAGTAACCAATTGGAAAGCAGAGTTCGGTACTTCTCGCCTTTACATTGGCAGATAAAGCCGCGGGAACTTTCAGCGAATGTTCCGTGAGAGAGTGCCGAGTAGGCGAGCAAGAGCGAAGCTAGTAATGTGTGTGTACGTAGCTTAACCCTCCAAACGCTTCAAGAGACAGTGATTCATGGATTGCCTATCTCAGTCTCCTGACCTTATCCACACTGAAAACCTCTTGAAGGTGCTCAATCAGTGGCTTGGCTCTATGCAGATAGAAAGCAATACACAACCAAGAGGAGGTTGGAACTTGCCCCCATAGTTTCCAGAATTTTTGTGGGAAACACTGCTCAGTGTAGACAGTAGCTAATGTTCATGAATCCCAGAAAATGTTCTCTGGTCCTAGAATCCTAAAGACACAAAAACAAATCATGAAAATGCTCTACCGGGAAGGCAAGTCTAATGCCGCATTCCCCAACGGTGGGAGCTTCCCAATATGCAAGCAGGAGGCAGCTACCTCCCACTTGAAAGCGTTCCAACCAGCAAGTCAAATTTAAACTATTCCTATCACTGTGCACTGTCATTGCTGTGGTACTTTGGGGTACTTTGGGGTACTTTGATTTGGCCCCAGCTCGCGTCTTGAATATTCCGCTTCAACAGGCGTTCCAATGCATTTCAGTAAGGAGGAGGTCAGAAACATCCTATCTCCCACCGTTCGGGAACGTGCCATTACTACACGTTGAGAGCTTAATGGCCCAGAATCTCAATCCCTCTCTCTCTCTCTCTCTCTCTCTCTCTCTCTCTCTCTCTCTCTCTCTCTCTCTCTCTCTCTCTCTCTCTCTCTCTCTCTCTCTCTCTCTGGTCTTTCTCCATCTCCCCCCTGCCTCTGCCCTAATCGCTGAGATGGAGTTGGGTCTGTCCGACCCCTGCTCCCAAGCTTTCCACATGAGGGATGTGGCACGGTGATCCAAGCTGCCGATGCTATTATCCCACGTGGCCGCCAAGACATCCATCTCTTCCTCCATCGGGAGGCTTCCTACCTGAGGTTCCCCTGCCGAGCTGCTGCTGGGCCATTGTTCTAACGCAAGCATCTGGTCAGGGATAGCTCACCTGCCCCAGACCAGAGACGGTTTGGGTAAGGAGACAGGTCACTGTTGTAAGCGTCCATAGAAAATGAACAGTGAAGATTCGTAACGTAAATGTGGCGTCTGCCCGCACATCTCCCGCCTTTCTGGCAACAAGAGCCAATTGCCAGCTGAGCTGCGCTGTTATTGATCCAATCATCTGGCTGCATCGGCGTGTCGTGAATTGTTCCGCATCGACTTATCATCATTGTTTTTATGTTATTATCATCAACTTTCAAATCCCTTCGAGATTTAGTCTGACCAAGAGCATAACAATTAACATTTCCCAAACAGCATGGTTGACCCGCCTCCCTTGGTTTGCTAATGGTTGTTTGCTTCCCGACAAAGTGGGTGGAGATCCTAATTTTCTGGGAGGTCAGAAAGTACTCGCATTGCTCTTGACCTGACTAGTAGCAACGCTGAAAGTATTACGTCACTAGGAAGGCACGGCCTGGCTAGCCGGCTGTGTGCCTTGCGTATGTGTTCATGAATAATGCATCAGTTGTTGCCTGTGGCTGCTGATTAGATGGCCAATCGATGGTCCCCGCCTCTGCATCGGCACCGACGGCTTCTCGCTGACATTTCCAGGCGATCGGGAACGCCGATGGAATGGCTCAGTCAAGCTGATTGGCACAAGCAAGTGTGTGTGTGTGTGCGTGCGTGCGTGCATGCGTGCATGCGTGCGAGTGTTTGTGTGTAATTGGTCACAATGATGTCCAAAGACCCACCAGAGACCCCTGCCTCATCTGTCGGACCCATTGGCATCTGCATTGGTCACTCTTATTGGTCCACTTGATTATGTTTGGTAGAGGACCTGCGTCATTCAGTGTCCAGCTGACCTTAGGAGTCATGACATGATCTGGAGTCAATCAGCTGCAGCCCTCTGAGATGTTGAGTTGGTGTACCTGTATAGCAAAACTGTATTATTATGCTGAAAGTAAAGAAAACCATGGGCAAAGTGGGGTAACAAAGATATCGGGTCTAGCCCATCGCCAGTGTTCCCAATTTGAAAATTCTGGGAACACTGGCGATGTGCTACACCCAAAATGTTTGTTACCCCACTTTGTCCTTGATTTTCTTGATTTTCTGCATTTATAAACTTAATACCGTTTTACTGAAGTGCATTCAGCTGTGCAATGCTGACTGCAATAGTGCAACAGTGAACCTGTGTCCGCAGTGTTTGTCCATGGTGTAGTAGTTGAACTTGCATTGAGTGGTAAAATGATGGATACACACACAGAAACACGCCCACTCATTTTCTGTCTCTCTAGGCACGTTCAGGCCGTCTAAGAACTGTGCTGGTGCCCATTCCCGCACCTAATTTCAAACCAGCTGGTGTGTTCGCGCCGCAAGTCTGAGCGTACAAGAACTGGAACGTTGATTTGCAATGTGAACCGAAAAATACTTGTTTTTTTCTGCAAACTGTGGGCAACGTGCACATCAGCAGGTTCATCTGGGTAACACACAGTCACGTGTGGAAATGTTCAGAGCCCTGTATGAATGTGAGAGGTTTGCAGGTAAGCACTTTAAGTTCCGAATGTAACTGGCACGGGAACGAACATGGGCACCGTTCTGCTCGGTCTGAAAACAGTAATAATATCTGTCTGTCTGTCTGTCTGTCTGTCTCTCTCTCTGTCTGTCTGTCTGTCTCTCTCTCTCTCTCTCTCTCTCTCTCTCTCTCTCTCTCTCTCTCTCTCTCTCTCTCTCTGTCCCTCCCTCACTCGCTCTCTCTGTACACACAAACACCCAAAATCCCCCCTTCACACAAACGCACACACTCACACACATTCTAGCAGAGACCCATCAGTGCATACTGCAGTCGTGAGAGTGCTTTGTGCATGTTGAATGAAAAGGCTGTTTCTGTTTGCTGGTGAGTCACCTTTTCCCAGAGAATGAGAGGAAATCAAAGAACAACGTGGGAAATGAATGTTCTTCCCTGTCATTTCTGTATTTTATCCCTTTTACTCGCCGTTTACCACTCTTGCTTGTTTGTTTGTTTGTTTTATGTGATTATTTGGGGCAAGGGGGGCAAACTCTGTTTTGACCTACTTGTTTTGTTTATGGTGAGCTGTTGCCAGTGATTCACAGTCAACTACAACTAAATGTGTACACAGGAGTCGACCAAAATGGTGCTGGTGCCCGCACCAGTTACGTTCCGCTAAAGTGCTTACCACCCACAAATACTGGGCTCTTAACTTTTCTTGTCGCATGTGACTTTGTTACGTGGATGGACCTGCTGACGTCCACAGTACATCATCACGGTTCGCGCAAGTATTTTTTCGGTTTGCATTGCCAACCAACTTTCTGATCCAGGGGTGCATTTCTCGACAGTGTCGTTGCTAACTAAGTTAGCAACTTTCTTAATTGCAATGCACTTTCCCATTGGCAACTTACTAAGTTGCTAACTGGTTAGCAACGACACTGTCGAGAAACAGGGTTTGCAATTAGGTGCGGGAACGGGTTCTTAGTCGGCCTGAATGCGCCGTGAGTAAGAGTGTTATTTCTACACTATTACCAGATTTTTACTATTAAGTAAACATTTATGTAGGTTAACTTAAACTTCATTTATATTACTACTATGAGGTTTTTTTTGCGAGGGGCGGGGTGTCGGAGACTGAGGAGCACAACTCATTGTAGGAACTCCAGGGGTCCATCCGCCACTGAATATGCCCTTGAACTCACTTGTGCTACTTACCGGTACTCAGGTGGGGGAGCACCAGCATGGCCAGAAGGGCAGACGTTTGCACAGCAGCCGTCGTCACGTCAGCCCAGGCATCAGCTCTATCTCCCGGGCACCCACAGTGGCGAAGGAGAGCCTCCCACCGCTGCATCCCCCATTACCCCAACCGTGCCTTTCCTCTTCTCCCAGCCATAGGGCTCTCCCTGCAATGCTCTGGCTGACATCATCATTATCATCACCAAGGCCGCTGACAGCTTTTGCTGGGCCCGGGACAAAGGCATTTGAAAAGGGCCCACCATCCAATACAGTACATACTGTACAATGTAATGAGGACCTAATTTTAGCCCCCCTCTCTCTCTGGGCCCGGGACAGCTGACCCGTTTGTCCCTCCCTGTTGGCTTCACTGATCACCATCGCTAGCACCTCTTCAGCCATGCCTTACTATCATCATTATCATCATCATCATCATCATCATGCCCAGCACCTTCACACATGCTCAAGCATGTGTCATTGAAACTATTATCCAGTGTCCTTTCCTTGGTCTGTTCAATTATTGTTGTAATAATCATTGTGTTCATTATTATCCTCTTCATCATCATCATCATCTTCATCTTCATCTTCATCTTCATCATCTCCAACAAGAGCACCTTCATTGATAATAGTGATGACCAAAGATGTCGTCTCCTAGGGCCCTCTCAACATTGCTTGGACATCATCATAACCCTCATTATCATCAACATCATTGTAATGGGACTGCCTTCTGTGGCTGCGTTTTGACTGACACAGCCAGGGCCACTGACAGTTTTGGTTGGGCCCGGGACAAAGACACATGTATTGGCCCCAAACCCAATACATACAATGTAATGTGGACCCCCTTGCCCCCCCCCCCTGTCGGTGTGTCCCTGGACACAGCAATGAGTATGGCTCTCCTGTGCACGTTTGCTACCCTGGGGACCTTGGTTTGGACGCTGGGTGGTGAGTGGGGTGGCATATTGTCCAATAAAGCAAAGGATGTGCGCACATCAGTGACACAGGTGCTGGACCAAACAAGATAACTTAAGAGAAATATGTCTGCAACTCTGTGCTCCCAAATATTTAATGTCACGACTCACAACATTTCGAACTCTCAGTCCTTCGTCAAATGCAACCCTTGGTGACTTTTCCACCCATTCCCACCATCTCCGCTTCCTCCTCATGTACCACACGTTTTACCCAACTGGGAAACTCCAACTCCCATTGTCATTGTGACACTGCACTTCACAGAACACAATGCTCACTGCACACAACTAAATTGCATTTATGCTTCACCCGTGCAAGGGGGCAGCCCCCAATGGCGCCCCAAGGGAACAGTGCGGCAGGACAGTACCATACTCCGGGTACCTCAGTCATGAACGAGGATGGGGGAGAGCACTGGTTAATTGCTATCCCCACCAACCTGGTGGGTCGGGAGTCCAACCGGCAACCTTTGGGTTACAAGTCTGACGCCCTAACCGCTTACTCATGTAGTGATGAGCCATAAGTTATCCCTGTCTCCTAATTGAAGGGGATGTTAACTTTTTAAAAGTCACCCGTT
Organism: Engraulis encrasicolus; assembly: GCF_034702125.1. Taxonomy (NCBI): domain Eukaryota; kingdom Metazoa; phylum Chordata; class Actinopteri; order Clupeiformes; family Engraulidae; genus Engraulis; species Engraulis encrasicolus. The sequence continues at coordinate 25,704,816 of NC_085874.1, read as the reverse complement.
CAATTGAATACCGCTGAATTCGCCAAAGATTTTTTTTCCGACGTGGCATTTAAAGGCCACATATTTTTGGTGTTTTATTTTCTTTCTTTGGAATGTTTTGACAAAATGCCTCTTTTGAGGGGGCGCCCGGCGCAGGGATAGGATATTTTTAGGAAGACTCCCTCCATCCGCTCGGAAATGATCTTATACAGTGACTCATAACCCAACAATTTTGTTTTCACGCTGTTATGTGGGATTGTCTGTGGGGGTAGAGCTTATTGTTTGCGATGCTTTTCTTACACATTTGAGACTCGCTAGCAGCCTTTTAGGAGCGGGGGTGGACTTTTTAAAAGTCACGAGGACAAAGAAAAAAACAAACACAAAAAAACTGGGTTAAGGAAGATCACAACAACAGCAACAACCCAGAAGAATAGTTAAGAGAGAAGTGGCATGCAAATGTAAATGTCAGTTTGGCACTGATGATGGTCTGAAGAACCGAAAACGTTATGCACTTCACTGGGTAGCACCTTCTTTATTTTCCTTATGCATTAAAATTCTTTATGCATCGGCATCAGTGGTGTGCGGGTTCCTCCTTGCTGCTTCAATGCAAATGTGAATAAACTGTTGGTGCGTTTCATGCTTTTTTGATTGTTGCATTGAGAGCAAACTCCCTCTCATCAGTAGGGGGAAGCATCCCACAGATGTTTTATCGTTTTTTTATTTATCCCGCTTAGGGAACTCAAAAGAGAGAAAAAAAAATACATTAATTACATCCACATTACACGTATACATAATGGAAAATTGAAAATGATTTAAAAAAATGTTGTTTTGTGGTTGTGGGGTGTAAGGATAATAATGTGCCTGACTGAAAATGCAAGGTTATGTAAATCCCTAGTGGTGTGCATTGGCACTGCCCTTACGGTAATGATTCGATTCAGTCCGATTCTACGATGCATTGCAATGCATTACATTTCTACTGAAAGCAAGCCATTTTTTTCAGTCATGGGGCCAGATACTGAACAGATACTGTACCACAGAAGTAATGGAAACTTACTGCTGCATCGATTGTGGCATCTGCTGAAACGATGATTTAATCATCCTGCCTCGCATTGCGATGCATCATGCATTGACGAACAAAACGATTTTTGTTGACACCTCTATAAATCCCCATATGAGATGGATGTCTTGCATGGTGTCTATCCACCTCATTATCAAGCCGTACGTAATGTCCGTAGGCTTCAATGGTGACCATTAACCCAGGGATTAAAGTTTTCCGTCGCTGTGACGGATTTCCGTCAACTGGATTTTCGTTTGGACGGATTTCCGTCCTTATAATTCATGTCAATTAATTTACAATTTTTACTTTCCAACTGAACTCAAATCGAGAGCACTCCTGGTCATGAGAAGTGGACGAGAGGTGTGTTTGGTGTACGGATTTAGTATACACTCCAGCATCGGTGGTGTCATACAACAGATTCACTCAGTAGTTTTGAGCCATCTCCTGGTCTTCCGTGTTCCAAAAAAAAGTACACGAGCGGTCAACAATTCGGTTGCGGTGCAGCGCCAGAGATTAAAAAAAATCAAATAGCCAACATTGTTGCTGATGGCAGAAAAGACAAAATGTGTAATACTATGTCTTTAAAGTGCAATGACAATCATTATAAAACGAGTTGGACTGATATTCCAATATGGGCTAATAATAATGCATATGCATGGAATGCATAGCTGGAAGAAGGTAGGACACGTAGGCCTATGTTTCCATTATCATTGCACCTGCCGTGGTGGATAGTTAGGAAAAAAAGAATAGGAAGACAGATGCTGAGGCACTACGCCCTGAAGAAGGCCATAAGGGCCGAAACGCGTAGGCATTGTAGCCAAATAAAAAAGTAAAAAAAATTGCAACCTTGAGTGCCTCAGCATCTGTCTTCCTGGACCAAGTTTGAGAGCCCCTACACTGATGAGCACCAAGGAAAAAAGGTGAAGACCCAGAAGCACTCCAATTACCTGCTTGTGTTAGAAAAAAAGAGTAGTTTACTTGGACTGCGCATGATGTCCTTTTCATGAAGGGTTTTCCTTATAAGCATTGTGACTTTTGCTAACATTATTCATAGCCCCAATGGGACGGCTATCATTGGCAGCTAGCTAGGATATACCATGCGTAATACCATGCGTTTCATCCTCAAAGTTTAGCGCGTTTGACTGGCTACCAGAGGTGGAAGAAGTACTGAAGTTGTGTACTTAAGTAAAAGTAGAAGTACCCTGCGACAAAATGACTCAAGTGAAAGTAAAAGTTGTATACCAAAAATGTACTTAAGTAAAAGTCCTAAGTACTAACTTTAAAATGTGCTTTTTGAGTACAAAAGTACAAGTACTTGCGCAATGGCTGTCTTTCTCCGTGTCTGTCTTTCTCCATGTCTGCCTACTTCATCCAATAGAAAAAAGTTTCTGCAACGGTTTTCGGTTCTATTAGAACATGACTATGGAGTCCTGTTAATGATTTTTAAAGTATCTTTTCTGTCTGGGTGTCAGTTTGGAAGAGGGGCTTGGTCCCACCTCCCTGCCCGCAGCTGAGGCTAGCCTACTCAAATATCCACGAAACACCACAGGAAAACGTAGGATAAATGTAACTAGTAACTAAGTCTTCCTCTAGAAATGTAGGGAGTAGAAAGTACAAGTAATTGTAAAAAAAATTAATTGAGTAAAAGTAAAAGTCTGCATTTTTATTTTTACTCAAGTAAGTACAAATTCCAGAAAAAACTACTTAAGTACAGTAACGAAGTAAAAATACTTAGTTACGTTCCACCTCTGCTGGCTACGTGTAGAACTAGCTCTAGTTGTCTTTCTGACAACGGATAATTTACAGTCTCACCTGTAATCATAGCATATTAACTTTGTTGTTGCCGATATATATTTAAGAAATAAGTTAAAAATGGGTTGCATCTTACAGGGGTCACGGAGGCTATCCCTGGCAGAGCCAATATTTTATGCCACGTCTTGTTCTGGGAAGCTGTGTTCTGATGGGTGGTCAATAAATGCCGTTTCAGTGTTTGTTTCACTTTCAAGGCTTGTTGTAGGCTACTGTGTGATGCTATTTTGCAAACTGGAATAGTGTGCAGCAACAGTTGTGTGTGTGCTTGTTTTTGAGTGGCTCAACGTCTGTGCCCATCTTCTCGGACTACGCTACGTTAGAGCTCAGTTATTTGCGCACTGTGCACTCAGGACAGGTGGGTGATTTGTCTTGATTCGAGTGGAAAGTTGCGCGACAAGCTTGGGAAAGTGTGCTACTTTTGTTAAACGATAGACGTATGTCTGTGACTGTGTCGTGTCTGCTTGCGTCGTGTCAGCTTGTAGGAGAGAACACGAGTGCGTGTAGGAATCGGGGACGTTTTTTAAATCAATGGTAAGCGTGTGCCTGGCACCGCACATCGAGAAGCAAAAAAGTACCGGTAGCCATAGGTTTTCAAAACGGTAGAACACAAGAGGTAGACTACCGCACCCTGTTGTAAACGTCAACAAGTTATTTGTAACAGGATGAATAGTGAAAAACATACAAAATAACCAACAACTAGTTTTCTCCCTCTGATTGCTATTGATCTCGGGTCTTTATGAAAGCCCATTGGGAAACTCCAACTCCCATTGTCATTGTGACACAGCACTCCACAGCACACAAGTGAACACTGCACACAACGAAATTGCATTTATGCCTCACCCGTGCAAGGGGGCAGCCCTCAGTGGCGCCCCATGGGGAGCAGTGCGGTGGGACGGTACCATGCTCAGGGTACCTCAGTCATGGAGGAGGATGGGGGAGAGCACTGGTTGATTACTCCCCCCACCAACCTGGCGGGTCGGGAGTCGAACCGGCAACCTCTGGGATGCAAGTCTGACGCCCTAACCGCTCACCCATGACTGCTATGACCAGTGCATTATTTTTTAAATGTCAGAAATACAACTGCAAGCAATGCGCACCAACTTTCACCAGAACAGTGTTTGCCCATTCTGATGGGAAAGACAAAATATAGCCTACTACTACTACTACAACAACAACAATAAAAAAACATAATAGGATCACTGTATCAACGCATTGCAATTCCAAGTCAATAATTCTGTGATATCAGCTAGACAATTTTGAAGCAACACTCATTGTGAATCTATTCTGCATAATGTTGTGAACAATTCATAAACAATGGGTAGAAATAAGAGGAAATAACCAAAACATACCCCAAATTGCAGTTCAATGTTTGCAGTCTGATATAGTATCCATTATCCCTCCATTCTCGGCCAGTTCTAGTCAATCTGGTGGCCTAGGCCTGCCCCCTTTCCCTCTTTCCTATTTTTTGTATTTAGAATTTGGCATCTGTAAACATAGCATTGTAGGCCTACATCTGATTGAGCACATCTGATCTAGTACCTACAGGTACATTCATACTGATTGTGTATGTAGGCCTACTGAGTCTGTAATGTATATTCATTGTTAATGTGAAGTGTAAAGTTTTATGTTGGTTGAAGTTCTGATTTTGTGGCACTTTTTGGATTACTGGCGCCCTCAATACATAGGCCTATTCTGCTCTAGGCGACTGCCCTGTCTGCCTATGCCTAGTGCTGGCTCTGGCACCATTCCTTGCATAAAACCAGTGTATGTTTCGTTATGAGGGCAGAGCCTGGCTACATTGGTGTTCGTTGGGTTACGGAGTGATACTCGATCGGGTGCCTAACCGGTAAAAAAAGTTCAGTCAGATGACTTTTTTTTGCTTTAATCCCTGCATTAACCAGAACTAGCCATGGAACTAGCAGACAGGAAATTCTGAGAGGACACAAAATTATACGGAATTGGTGGATGGGTGGATACGTTGGATAACGGACCTTCACATGACACCTTCGATTCGATGCATTTGTAGCTGGTGTCAGTGGCATCCAGTGGCATAGACAAAAACATACACACCACTGTTTCCTACCTGAAACCAGTAGTCGTTCACCAGAAGTCACGGCTAATCCAGGCATGAGAGAGGCTAACATCACAATAATTACTTTGTACGATTTGAAATACAGTACTCAATAATTTTAGGCATGGTAATGCTTACTTCTTGCTTTCTTCTCAGCATCTGATGGTGTTAATGGTGTTCTGCCGCACAGGTCACTTGGCGAGACCTTGTTTCTCGAAAGCATCATTGCTAGCAAGTTAGCAACTTCGTGAGTTAAGTTGCCTACTGAGCATTGCAATCAGTAAGTTGCTAACTTTAATTAACAACTAGCCTGTCGAGAAACGCAGTTTGTTGTTGTTGTTGTTGTTGATGATGGTTTGTTTGCAGTTTGTTGTTGCATCATTCCCATTCAGTTTGTAGTGAATGGGGAAGCAGTAAGTAACCCCCTCTGCTCTGAATGAGGCTTTCTCCTCTCCCTCCCCTCCCTCCTCTCTGCTAATTATCCTCTCCCTCCTTCACTTCTCCTCTGCTTATTGTGCTTGCATCGGTGCCAAGGCCAATGGGTGGGGGAATGGGGTGTTCCTGCCAGGTAGAAAAAAAGAGCAGATGCTCGCTCTGTCTCTCTCACACACACACACACACACACACACACACACACACACACACACACACACACACACACACACACACACACACACACACACACACACACACACAAATAAACAATCACACACACACACTATTCTTTTCTAATGCTGCTTCTAACTTAGATTACTGTTTTTTTCTGTTCCTGTCTATCGTTTTCATTCTTAATCTTAATGCTGTTCCTAACCCAGTTGGATCTGCCTTTCTTCCCACTGCCTTCTCTCTCTCTCTCTCTCTCTCTCTCTCTCTCTCTCTCTCTCTCTCTCTCTCTCTCCCTCTCTCTCTCTCTCTCTCTGTCTATCTTACCCTCCCTGTAGGCTCTCTTGTGGGGGTGGGCGATGTCATCTCCCAGCAGCTGATTGAGCGGAGAGGTCTGGCCAATCACAACGTGCAGCGGACTGCCAAGATGATGAGCATCGGCTTCTTCTTTGTTGTGAGTATTTCTCTCTCCCCTCTCTCTCTCTCTCTCTCTCTCTCTCTCTCTCTCTCTCTCTCTCTCTCTCTTTTTTCTCTCTCTCTCCTATCTCTCTCTTTCCCTATCTCTATCTCGCTTTCTCTCTCTATCTCTCTCTCTCTTTCCTTTTCTCTCTCTCTCCCCCTCCCTCATTTTCTCTCAGTCTCCCCCCCCTCTCTCTACACCACCTTTCCTCCATTTAACCATTAAAATGTAAACACCACCTGTGAGACTGGGCTTTGTCAGCTCAAAGTGCCATCTTGCACTTCACAGCACTCTTTGCACAGCGGGGCGACGTCATTGCATGGCACAGCCCCAGTGTTGAGTGGGCAGTGCTCTTATACTAGGAAATAAATCAGCCCCTTGCACTACTAACAAGTCATTTAGCACTGTGTCTGTGTGCGTGTGCATTTGTCATTTTGAGGTGCAGTATCTTAACTTAATTTAGTCGAAAGGGTCTTGGTAGGGTAACTGCACAAACACACACTGAACGCTGAAAAAGTGGCAAAAATGGGGAACCTTTTTAATTATTACATTACACTTAGCAGACACTTTTATCCAAAGCAATGTACAGTTATTTATAGGGTATTGTTTGCAGTCCCTGGAATAATGTGGGATTAGGTGCCTTTCGGAAAAACCTGCAACCCTCTGATTTTAAGATCAATTCCCTAACCGTTATGCCACTTTTGATTAGGGTCTCTACTCCATTTGTTAAAATTTCTAAACAGATGTAAATTCTTTACCATGAAACAAACGCACGCGGATGTGTGTAGTACATTTGTATGCATGGGCACGAATGCACGTCCATAAAATCTGTCTACACATTTGCACTGAAGCATGACGCAGAAGTACTGACAACAAAACAATTGACTACAATCATGCAGGCTAATGAGTTATGTTTGTGTGCCGGCCCCAAAGATACACCAGCTAAAGCTATCTGATGCTGCCAATCTTGGATGTTGTTATTACCTCTGCCCAGGGCCGCTGACAGCTTTTGCTGGGCCCGGGACAAAGTCATCTGAAAGGGCCCCCTACCCAATACATACAATGTAATGGAAACCCAATTCCATCTCCTCATGTCAGCGACCCTGCCTCCGCCAAGGAGGTGGTGTTTTCGGTCGCATTGGTTGGTCTGACTGCTTGCCAGCAGGATCACTCAAAGAGTGATGAACAGATTCTGATTACATTTTGTGGAGTTGTTGGAAGTGACAAAAGGAACAAGTGAGTACATTTTGGTGGTGATCCGGATCACAATCCGGAAGCAGAATCAGGAAGCAGAGATTCTTCACCATTGCGGGATGGGGCGAATTTTGACATTCCAGTTTCTAACTCCACAAAAACAAGACCGAAAGACTTGAAAAAAAAAATAAGGTGTAACATAGTCAAATGTTCTATCAAACAGCTTCCTTGGTGGAGGTCTGCACTCTCTGAGTACATTTCTAGTTAACAAAAAAAGGGTTCCACGCGCTTCTGTTTTTTCATCTGGTGCATCAATGGGATTGCCACGCCGCATAGGCCTACACCTGTCTAATCAGGGTATACCAGATAACTGCTCTTCTCTCTTCAGTACTCATGGCCTCTGATGAAGATGGTTTTCTATCAAAATGTTAGTCCTCAATATGTCGTGCACCTGATTAAAAAGAAAAGCATCTCATCTATGCTGTTCCGGTGTCTTCTCGTTGTGCATTTCTGGTTATTTTCAGCCTGTGGCTGCCTGTTCCCACATGAGCTGCTGTGTCAGCATCTTGTCATGTAGACATCCTGCTGTTGTCATCAGAAAGTGTCATTGTCACTGTAATCCCCTTATGTGTGTCACAGAGTAGTTTCTTGTGTTTTTTTTTTTTTTTTTACATGTTACGCAACTGGAAATTGGAGAAAAAGGAAGGAATTATGTGTTCTCATGGCATAGATTGGCAGTCAAAACAAAAGACCTTCTCAGTGTGTGCGTGTGTACATGCGTATGTGGGTGTGTGGGGTTGTTTTTGTGTGTATTTGTGTGTGTGCGTATACTATATGTGTGCGTGCATGCATGTGAATGCATACAGATTAGTGGTAATAAATAGCTGTATTGCTTAGCATGTAGCTATTTTGAATTCTTCATATCATTTATTTTACTGTAAAAGAAACAGGTGTCGGTAGATAACTTAGTTCTTACAAATACACATTATGCATACAACAAAAACACAGACCTGTGCCTGGAGGCAACTGTGGAGTGGTTACCCAGTTTAAGCCCGATGCTCTTTTCAGCTGGATTGGAAATAGATGAAAAGGGGTTTGAAAACGGATGCTCTGTAAATGATGCCAAATGCTGATGTAGCTTACATGTTGGGTTTTTAGCACAGTGCCCAAAATGGACCATAAAAGCACAAAATCTGAAATTGCAACTGTATACTAAAGTCACTTGTGTGTGTGCTGCGTGTTTGTGCATGCGTGCATGCGTGCGTGCGTGTGTGTTTAGGGTCCAGTCATAGGGGGCTGGTACAGGGTCCTGGACAGGCTGGTTGTGGGAGAGACCAAAAGTGCTGCACTGAAGAAAATGGCCATTGACCAGGTGAGCAAGGACAATATCTGTCTCTGCCTCTCTATCTCTCTATCTCTCTTTATCTCTCTCTATCTCTCTCTCTCTCTCTCTCTGTGTCTGTCTCTCTCTCTCTCTCTCTGTGTCTGTCTCTCTCTCTCTCTCTCTCTCTCTCTCTCTCTCTCACACACACTCACACTCACACTCACACTCACACACACACACACACACACACACACACACACACACACACTCACACTCACACTCACACACACACACACACACACACACACACACTCCATGGTGAGATGCATCTTGACATGGCAGGTGGTTAATCTTTCGTAGCTGTAAGGGGATGTTTGCTAAATGCCCATCCATGATTGCCCTAAAGCCATCCTCACACATTTGGACTCTGATTGATAAGAGAAGACATTAGCCATCTTCTTACATGAGGTCACAGTCACCTTTTCTGTCTTTTTATATAATATCCCCCTCAAACACACACACACACACACACACACACACACACACACACACACACACACACACACACACACACACACATTGAAGAAATGTAAATATAACTAGATTGCATTTCCTCACAGAAAATGCTGGAGTATGCTTGCCCGTCTTGCATTCGTTGCCCTTCATGCATGCCTTGCCTTTCATGCATGAATTGCCCGTCATGCATATGCTGCCCTTCATGCATACCCAACATACAGTTAACCATCTAGTTATGAGCTAACTTCCTGTTTGGTATGTACCATATTGGCAAACCACATTTTCACTAACTGTAGCACCCCCCAGTGGCCGTATTGCACTGAATTCGGTAGGTACCCTCTGGGTGTACTGGAGATCATGTGTAAGAAATTTCGTTAAGATCCGTCAAGGCGTTGCTGAGATATGAGCTAACTTCCTGTTTGGACGGTGTGTTTGCCTTTGTTGTCAATTTTGATTGGCTGCTGTGCGCCGATGCTTTCAGCTGTTGCTCTGTAAATTTCAGCATAGGTGCAAAATAGTCCGATGGTGGTCTGATAAAAATTGTAGGACGAGCAGATAAAAATGGTGGGCGGAGCATCATTTGTATTGATTTGTGAATATGTCAAAATGGCGGGAAATTCCTGATGATAAATATGACATCATAGTATGCGTTGGATTCGGCTTAACCCAAGGACTTCAGTGATACCAAGCGTTTGATGAATTGAGGTAAATAAGGGCCAATATGGGCATAAACACATTTTGCTTATTGTAGCACCCCCCTAGTGGCGTATTTACACGAAAATTGTTATGTCTCATCTGGGGATAGTCTTGATGATGTATATAAAGTTGGGTTCTGATGCAAGTTGCCGCGATATGAGGTCACTTCCTGTTTGGCGTCTCCGCCGCCAAATTTGATTGGCTCCTGTTTAAAGACGATTTAATCAATCGACTTTTAGGGTAGATGTATCTCAGTCCGAAGATGCCCTCATAAAATTTTCGCGACGATCGGTCAAAAATTGTGGGCGGGGCGTCATTTTTATTGATTTTCACAAAATTCAAAATGGCGGAAAAACTTTCCAGGTGAAAAATGACGTCATAGGGTGCATTGGATTCGGCTTGGCCCAAGGATTCCAGGGATACCACGTTTTTGAAAATACGACCAACGGATCAAAAGTTACAGCATGTTAAGTTTGGAACTTTGACCTGCTGGTGGCGCTACAGAGTTTGAGGTACCCCTGTGAAAAATCCAAATCCAAATAGGCACACCGAGCCGAATGTTTCGGTCTTTGAACGGATTTTCTATCTTGAGCGGTTCTTCAAAACCAATGGATTGTAGAAAAAGATGAAAATTAAAAATAAAAGAGAAACGGGAATAACAATAGTATGTTTGCCGCATGGCAAGCATACTAATTAATGAGAGAATGAAATGGAATTAATGTACAATGCAGACGACAATCTTAGAAATCTTGTTACTACCCCACCCCACACCTAGCCTGGTCCTGACCATCCCATAATACTACCATTTCATTTCGTATTCATGGTCTGGAGCTTGTGTGATCTGACACGATTGCAGGAAGCGGGAAGTTTGCACTCAATTATGGTTTGAAATGATTGGACAGCTCTTACCCAATCGCCGACAGTTACTCAACAACAACATAGCGCAGACCACAGCCAATGGCGCAGACGTTTACGTCATCGTCACGAGCGTCCTCCCCGTTTTGCCCCCACGTGGGGCACTTATTCGCTTATTGGCTGCTTTCTGGGGAGCGTTGGGTGGCAAGATCCTGCCGCCTCAATCGCTTCACAGAAAACAAGAGCCAGACTAGTAGTGGAGCCAATCCTTTGGCAGAAGTACGTAGGATGGCTCGCGAGGCTACCCCACACCCACCCCCGCTACTGCTTGCTCATGGCACACACATACACTTATACCACCCACACACAGATACAGTGCCACAGTCTGCCTGTGGAGAAGGCACAGTCTTGTCTAGGCATATGGAATCGTCCCATATTTAGAAATTAAAAGTACAGTTCCATCTTGAGCTGAAACGAGAAACAATTTGGTTAAACTGCAGGAAATTGCATCTAAGAAATATAACATTTTCTGGGGGAGTGCCCCGAGACCCCCGTGACAATGAAGTGGCCCCTATTTTTTTTCACAAACCGTTAGCAGCCCTAGTCTTGTCTCTGTTACCATTGCCACATCTTAATTCTTGTTGTTGTTGACGTTTGCTTCTCTTCTCTTGGTTCTGTGCTGCTTGTCGAGGGAAAAGGCGATGCCTCGACGTTTTGTTTTCTTTTTGTACACTGTGTGTTTGTACGAGTATTTCACAGCCATAACAGCAGTATTTGTGTTTTGTCCTGTAATCGGCAGGGAAAAAAGAAATAACTGGTAAAGGAAAGGAAAAATATACACAGCCGCATTATTAAACACATAAAAAAACACGTGCCTACCTGTATGTGTCTCGCTCTCTAAACCTTACTGTGGGAACATGCTCCTTTCACGTCATTGCCCAATTATCCTACTTTCAGTCCAGCTAATGATGATTGCTTTTACTGACGCCATACACAGCATGACCTAGTTCTAATGTCCAGGCATGACCAATATTGTACGTTGGAGTTTGAAAGAAAGTCAACAGACTTTGTGTGCAAAAATCAAGCCAGTTTCCATCCAACATAATGGTTGTTATTAACATTACACTCACCAGACAAGGAAACTTAACCACATTTCTTACATATTACCAATATGGCTTTTAATGTAAAAATGCACAAACAATGCATACGGTTAAAGGGCAGGGTTTGAGCTTTCACTGGTTTGAAAGCCGTCCGCTACATCTGGCAACCCACTGGCCTGATGGTCCTGTTTTTGACTGAGCAGTTGGGGCAGCCATGGCCTAGTGGTTAGGGAGGTGGGTCCCAGTGGGTCGCAAGTTCAAATCCCACCCTTTTCCAGTCCTCCCTACACCTCTATCCATGGCTGAAGTGCCCTTGAACAACTAAGGCACCTAATCCCACATTGCTCCAGGGACTGTAACCCTCTAAATATCTGTAAGTCGCTTTGAATAAAAGCGTCAGCTCTGTGTAATGTAATGCAATGTGCTTTTGTTTTGTGTGCTTTATGGGTGTCCTCAAGTCATAATATTGTCTGTGTGGCTTCATGTTGTTGCAAGTCTTTTTCCTTAGGCCTTCCAGTTCGCACTTTGGTCAGCTGCTTTTGTTTTGTTATAATTGCATTACAAATAAACTTTGACTTGACTTGACTTGTATGTAAAAATGTAATTTCCGACAGGTGGGCTTCGCACCGTGCTTCCTGGGGGCGTTCCTGGGCATCTCAGGTACCCTGAATGGATTGACGCTGGAGCAGAATGTGGCCAAGCTGAAGAGGGTAAGAGAAGTGAAAGCACACATTTAGTGCTATTCATCTCCTATCCCTGCTGTACTTGCACATCAGCACTTCTGCACACAAGTGCATTTTGGTCATTATGTACTGATGCCAGTGAAGTGAAAGTTGACTGTTGAATAGCTTTTGTGCTGTCCTGCTTGTTTCATGTGTTGTTATATCTAGGTAATGTGTAATGTAATGTGTGTTAAATCTTTGTTTTATCATGTCATAGGCAAATGCAACTTGCCTGGTATTCACCTTAGTTGCTGACAAAAAAAATCCCCATTGGGGACAATAAACTAACACCTGGGAAACTCCAACTCCCATTGTCATTGTGACACAGCACTCCACAGCACACAATTAGTACACACTGCACACAATGAAATGGCATTCATGCCTCACCCAACCGTGCAAGGGGCGTCCCAAGGGAGCATTGCGGTGGAACGATACCATGCTCAGGGTACCTCCGTCATGGAGGACGATAGGGGAGAGCACCTGTTAATTACTCCCTCCACTAACCTGGTGGGTCGGGAGTCAAATCGGCAACCTTTGGGATACAAGTCTGACGCCCTAACCGCTTACCCATAACTGCTCATGTGAGGTACACTGCTCACCCACATAGCAATCTGGCAAGCACTTCTTTTTTATCAACCCTTAGACACATTGACAACCGCTGTTGAGTCCCATATTCCCTTTTGGGCCCACTGAGTCCCATGTTTTTGGGTGGAAGGGATTAGAAGGCTGGGGCTGGATTGCAGGCTGGATTCCGTCTTGGATCGCCAGGCTGATAACAACTCAAAATTGAACCACTGTCTTGTCAAATTTTAGTTACCAGAAACAGAAAGGTACTCTGTGGGTCAGAGGGCAAACCTCCACCTCCACCTCATGGCGTTGACAATCAACCCACATTTCCTTTGGTGCACAAATGAGAAGCCAATGAGGTTCAATCAGAGTTTTGAAGTGGGCTTGTGTGCTATGGATGTGTAGATGTAGGGTGGGGTTGGTGGGATGATGGTGGTTTCCATCGTATGACATATACCTGTATATTGGTGGGGGGTGGGGTGGGGGTTTCCATCGTTTGACATATGCCTGTAGGGCTTGTTCTTGGAAAGAGCCACTTGAAGGTACCACTTGACCACTTGAAGTCGCATTAGCTTCTGACGTTTAAGTGCCACGGTGCAGGAGTTGATGATGATGCTCTGATGCCGATGACTCGACAGAAGAATTCAGCAGGGAATTTGTCCTTGCTTGCTCCCTTTCTCCATTGGCTGGATCTGGCAGGCCGCCATTGGTCCCCCATTGATGAAGAGTATTTCCATTAGATGAGAGCAGGCTGGCTGAGTTGGGGGAACAACCAGTTAGTCATGCCTTTTAAGAGAAGACCTGTGAATAGAGGGTTTAAGTGTTTTTTTGGAGTGAAGGTTTGTATACGTGTGATGGGGTGGGGTGGGGTGGGATGGTGTAGGATTGGGTGGGATGAGGTGTTCGTTTCACCTCAAATGACACTGATACAGGAGTCATCTGTTATTTGTGTATGTTTATAGGGTAGTGATGCTGATGTCGTGTGTGTGTGTGTGTCTACTGGTGGAATGTGTTGTGTTGGTTGCTGCTGAAGCTGCCATCTAAAATGATATTTGTATGTACCGTGAAAAGTCAGTCACCCAAAAACAGGGGGCGGGTTGGGAAGAATTTTCCCAGCGCAACAATTTTGCCCTTGGCGGCCATTTTGTCCTTTGCCTTTGTGGACTGACCCTTTCCTTGACATGTAAAGTCTGAGTGTTTGGCAACCAGAAAGCTGGTGCGTGATGCAAACTGCATCATTTGCAAATCAGATTTCTCCCTTCCTCCGTGAACATATTTTGAAATAAAGTGGAATAGTTAATCACAATTTCATGGGGACCCAATTTAAGACTCCTCCTCCGTCGACGGGCCTGAAAACATAGTCACATATAGAAAAGTTCAGAGCTTGGTATGACCATGGGTAGTTCGCAGTGAAGCGCTTTCATTCCTAACATACTGTAATTCCAGCTCCGTTCTGGCTGCCCTGAAAAAGTTCTTAGGAGCTTCCTGAGTATTATGGCTACTCCTTCTGTAATATCTGACCTGATATGAGTGTATGTACATTGAAGGGGCAATGGCAATTTTTTTTTTTTTCCCTCCAGTTTACAATCTTATTTTGGTTTATTCTAAACCGTGGGTGCTTCTGTAACACCATGTCATAATACAGTATATCACGAAAGTGAATCCACCCCTCACAGTTTTGCAGATTTTTGAGTATATCTTTTCATAGGAAAGCGATCTATTGAGAGGATACACCTTTTTTGTAAAACTCACTTGTTTACCACCACACATGCTTGACACCATCTAAAGCTAATTTGTTTATCTTGGTCTCAAGAGAGATGAACAGACCAAGGATATGGATCACTGGAACCATGTCGTGTGATCTGAAGAGACCAAGATAAACAAATTTGCTTTAGATGGTGTCAAGCATGTGTGGTGGTAAACAAGTGAGTTTTACAAAAAAGGTGTATCCTCTCAATAGTCAAGCATGGTAGTGGGACTGACATGATTTGGGGATGCATGAATGCTGTCAACATTGGCAATCTGAAATACACCTAAAAGAAACATGCATGTCAACATGCACTGTGACTGACTACTGAAGCAGATCATGATATTCTCCATAGGATTGCATTCAAATCTCACACCAATCTATTTAAGCCAGATGCAGACTCAAAATTTAAAAGTTCAATGCAAAGAAAGGTTGAAACGCACACTGATGACCTCCCTTGTCATCCCTTTTCATTTTGTTTCATTTCGAGACGATTCGAGCCAACATAGCCCCTTCTCTACCGGATTTTAATCTGGGGTGTACTCACTTTTGTGAGTACATGTTCAAACATTAATGGCTGTATTTTGTTTTTTTCTGAGTGAACAAGACATTTAAGCGGTTAAATATGTTGTTAAAAGGTCACTAATCATTGTGTCAAAGTGAAATTTCTGTAATGCTTTCCTATGAAAAGATATACTCCCAAATCTGCAAAACTGTGAGGGGTGTATTCACTTTGGTGATATACTGTAACTCTGTCATGGGGGCGCTGTGGCGCAACGCGCTAAGCCCCCCACATTCGGGCTTGCATGCCCAAGGGTTGCATCACAGGATTCGAGTCCGGCCTGGGTAATTTGCCATCCCTACCCTGTCTTTCTCTCTACATTCATTTCCTGTCACTCTTTGCTGTCCTGTCTGTAATAGGGGCGAAAGAGCCCATAAAAAAATACATTTAGAAAAGTAATAATAAATAATTCCATCATGTTGCATCCCTAAAGGTGTCTAATTCTCTCAACAATTTCCTGTACTGGACACAGAATGACACAGAAAGGTCAAGTGAATGTTTATGCACCTCGAATGTTAGCTGTGATTATTTAAGCAGTCGTTGCCCATTAACCTTTTGTGTTATGTGCCGCTTAATAACGGTGCTGATGACATCTAGGAGGTCAAGCTAATGAAGACAATTCTAAAATGGCAGACAGGTGTCTAATTAGTACTACTCGTACCGAGTTCTCCAAATTGTGTTTCACATCCTGTTCAGAGTTCCTGATTTGTTCTTATGTATACTGTATTTTATGGGCAGTTTTTTTTGAGAGAGAGAGAGGAGAGAGATACTGGATTCAAACCTGGGTCTGCATGAACAGTTAGCCTCTTAAACCTAGCTTTTGTTTTAGCAAGGCAGGGGGAAATGTGAATATACAGAGAAAACGATGATTCTGCATCATCCTGATCAGCTAGTTCCTTTCAAACTTCCAGTTGACAGTTCCTATTTGGCCACACTCGGCCTGTTACATACTAGCAGTACGAAAAGTGGAAAGATGTTACAGACACAGACGTGCACACACATGTACACATGCATGTATGCACACAAATACACACATGTATGCATGCACACACACACACTCTAATATCCTCGCAGCTGTAACCCACATCAAGCTTTATGCACACTTAAACATGAAAGCCACCAACCCACAGTAGGGCACGCGTCTACTATGCGGGCGACCCGGGTTCGATTCCTGGCCTGGGTCCTTTGCCAGCCCTTCCCGGTCTCTCTCTCCCAACTCACTTCCTGACTCTCCTCCACTGTTCTGTCTGTTAATAAACAATAAAGGCTTGAAAAGCCCCCAAAAATACTTTTTAAAAAACCATGAAAGCCACCAAGCTAAAGGGCAGGGAAATATTAACAGCTTCAGATTCATGTCCAGATTCATAGATATTGTTCTCGCTTCCCTTTTATACACCAAAGGAAGGCACAGGTGACCTCTACAAAACATGTCCTAGACATCGTTGTTTTTGTTTTTCATTTTGTAATGTATTTTTGGCCTAAGTGGTATGCTTTTTATAAAGCTCTTAAAATGTAGACAGTGGCCCTACCATGCGCTAACAGAAGGGCACTCGTCTGCTACCTGACCAAGGTTCCGGCTCTCTGCCCACTCGCTTCCTGTCATTGCTTCACTGTCCCATCGGGAAAAAAAGGCAAAAAAAACCCTCACAAATATTTTTAAAGGGACACTGTGCAGGAAATGGTCAAACAAGGTACTGCAACTATGCTGCTCATTAAAACTGGGCTGCCTATTGCCAAATTTGATCTTTACATGAAAGTTAACTAAGTAATTAAGTGTTTTCTAGTATGGTCCAATTACAGTCATTTTTGCAGCTAAAAATGGCTATTTTAGGAAATTCAAAATGGCGGACCATGGAGAAGATCCCCCTTTTCATGTATGAAAAGCGCAATTTTTCCAGTCATAATGAATACTTAGAATTTGATGGTGGTGGTAAGTATTCATGAAAAATGTAACATTAGTGAATGGGCAGCATGAATTCTGGAAATAAACAACTAAAAATCTCACACAGTGTCCCTTTAAACAAAAAATACAGAGAGTACACAGAGAGGTGAACACATGGGGTGGGTGCGGGTGGGGTCACTAGCAGTTTTGAAAGAGTTGTCTTGAAAGAGTGCCTTTGAGGGAAGACATTTATTTTACCTTAAAAAAAAACAATTACAATAAGAGCAATTGGAGATGGAAACCTGTCTCCCTGAAATTGGTGTTATTTTTCCAATCTTACTTTGAACTTGGTGCACTTTGAGTGTCACCAGCTTGCATGTAAAAGCAACACACTAATGCCTCTTTTCCACTGCCATTTTTCTGGCAGGCCTACAGCTCGACACAGCGCAACTCGGCCGCCACTTTTTGCTTTCCGAACAGGCACGACACAGCTCAATCGTAAAGCAAAAAGTGGCGGCCGAGTCGTGCTGTGTCGAGCTGTTGGCCTACCAGAAAGCTGGCAGTGGAAAAGAGGCATTAGTCAAGGATGATGGATTTTCTGTCCTTATTCTGACTGTCGATTGGTGATGCAACTCTTTTCTCTCATTACCTACAGGACTATGGAGATGCCTTGATCTCAAATTACTATGTAAGTTTATCTCAAATACACAAATTCAGTGTATTTCATAAGAGAATGTGATGGATGGATTCATGTATAGACGGATGAATTAATGTATGCAATTTACATGCAAACAAGTTTTAACAGTTGTGTGTCTCTGTCTCTCTCTGTCTCTGTCTCTCTCTGTCTCTGTCTCTCTCTGTCTCTGTCTCTCTCTCTCTCTCTCTCTCTCTCTCTCTCTCTCTCTCTCTCTCTCTCTCTCTCTCTCTCTCTCTCTCTCTGTCTCTCTCTCTCTCTCTCTCTCTCTCTCTCTCTCATGAATTCTCTCCCCAGCTCTGGCCCCCAGTGCAAATAGCCAACTTTTATTTCGTACCACTGCACCACAGGTATGCAAAACTTACCACATTTATGAGCTTATGGTTCAGTCATTCTATTTGGTGTGCTGTGGCTGATTAGACTTGAATTAATGATGGTTGCCTGTGACTCACACGTGTCTTGTTGTTTTCCCCTCCTCACCTCTAAGCCAAACTGGAAATCCTGTAATTGTAAATGAACTCTGAATAGTTTCAGTGACTCTTCATTCACACAGGAAACCACTGCAAAACCAATGAAAAAGTTGTTGAAATGAGAAATTTGAACACATTTTAACAGACCTGGGGCCTCATGTACAAAGAAGTGCGTGGATTTCCCACTAAAAAGTGCGTACGAGAAAATCTTGAAAGTTACTTATGGACAAAAAAATCTGGATATATCAATAAGTGCATAACCAGGTTTTGCCATGAAATCTTGCGAAAAGGCACAAGCACAAGCGGGCCCCAGTCTTCGCCTTGCCTCCTCCCTGGAATATATACTCTATATGAATATTCTAATTAGTATGAACAGACCCATTCATGTGCATTCATTGGTTGAAAGAATTGGAAAGGGAACGCGGGAAGGGGAACGCGGGAAATACATTTCACAATGATGGTGAAGGCGCTGTTTCAGAGGTAGACAATTTAAAAGGAAAAAGGCTGCGCGCAATAGCCTAACAAAATTACTTTGGTTTGTATAAAATCAGGCATTGGTAATACTTAATGTCAGGACTGCATAAAAAAATGTCATGTTATACTGCAGTACAATGCAGGTTTCCCAGCAATTATTTACAAGGCAAAACATCAAAACACATTGCGATGAGGCAGTCGCCAAGGCTTCCGAGAAATAAAAATGCATGTCGGGTATAAAAGATGACACATGTAGTCTACACATAGGCTACGCCACATGTTATGTATGAATAACTTGCAGCCAATACTCAGTTAGCCTATAAAATCACCTGTTAATTGATGGACTAATTTTATAGTAGCCTTATTAAAAGAGAAAGACATGCACTGTGGTGAGGACGTTCCCAACAAATGCGAGAAGACACATTGCAGATCCAGAAAATATTCAATGTTTAATAGCTGCCAAATAGCCTACTTGAAATAATACTGCTGATGGGCATCCAATTTTGTTGTAATTCCAGGATAGTTTCATCAGTCCGATTCATTTTAATCAGCTGCTTCAACAATATTGAGGTGGTTTTCTTCTTCTTTTTTAAATCACGCGCCTCAACATTAAAATCCACGTTTAACTGGCAGCATCTCTGCAATATTTCTGACCACGTACAACACATATAGGCCTAGTTGCGCTGCATGCCTCTGTGTGCCGCCAAAAAGACGCAATGCACCACTACGGCAACTTCCACGCTTACGGAAACTTCCACAGCAGCCCTGAAATTCGCGTGGAGATCCGCAGTTTTCCACGTCTAGTCTGTTTTAGTACATCTGACCGTGGCCGTGGAAAACAACTTAAGTAGCTTTTTTGTCCGTAAGTGAGCTTCGTACATGAGGCCCCTGACCTGCTCAGTTCAAGAAGACGCTTTGGCACACCTTTGTAGTTGGGCAGGTGCGTAGGATATTATCCCAGTGGGGTTGTCATTCGAGTGTAAAGAATTCCTGCACACTGTCCATTCCACCAACAAACTTTGATACAACGTGTCGGTCATCCGACCTTCTTCAAGTAATACTTTACCTGAAGAAGGACGGTTATGTCTAAATGAAAAAGTCTTACACACACACACACACATGTTGCATTTTCATCTTTGTGACGCCTCCCCTCTGCCGACCCTCTTGCAGATTGGCTGTGGTCCAGGTTGTGGCGGTGGTTTGGAACTCGTACCTCTCCTGGAAGGCCAACCAGATGTGACAGGTGCCTCCAAAAGAGAGCTGTGCTACTGTACCTCATTTGCAAGACAATAATGTGTGACTGAGAGAGAGTGGCTTCGCAGATCGATTGTGTACTTGAAAAGGAAGATTGTTCTTTTTCCAGCTTAAAGTGATACTGTCCAATTTTTGGAAATAAGCTTATTTTACACATCCCCTTGAGTTAAACAATAGGGTTTTACCGTTCTCCTGTACTTTCAATCGTTCTCTGTGTATGGCAGTGCACATTTCACTTCCAAGCTAGCAGTTAACATTGAGTCCTATTAGACTAGTTAGCCGCCAGCTGGTCTCATAGGGACTCAATGTTAACTGCTAGCTTGGAGGTGAAATGTGCACGGCCATACCCAGAGAACAGTTGAAAGTACAGGAGAATGGTAAAACCCTATTATTTAACTCAAGGGGAGGTGTAATATGAGCTTATTTCCAAAAATTGGACAGTATCACTTTAAGGTTAAGGTGCAGGAGTGAGGAGTCCACACACTTGAAATCCCTATTTGTGTTTTATTCCATGGCAGAACTACATCAGCCTGGTTCTTCTCACCAGACCTCTGTGTGTGTGTGTCAAAGAATGTGTTGGTGGCGAGGATGGGCAGAATGATAGATACAAGCCATGCCTTCTGAAGACAAAGCCAACGCATGCTCTCCTATAGTGGAGCTCTAGCCTGATTATCATGACTTTCAAATCTCTTCGAGACTTGGTCTGACCAAGAGCATAACAATTAACATTCTCAAACGACTTGGTTGACCCACCTCCCTTGGTTTGCTACTGGTCGAGAGCAGAAAAGGCTGAGCCAAAGTTTAAACCAAACATTGTCTTAGTCCCAATAGAACGTCTCTGCTTAAACCACGTCACTGCCTTGAACACGCCTCTACCCAGGGCCGTTGGTGATGCTCAAAGTTGATTGCTTACCGACCAAGTGGGTGGAATGTACCTGAACAAGCTAAAAAAAAACTATTTCAAGTGTGCTGACTCCTTGCTTTAAGACTGCATACTTGTGCAATTGCAGGGTGTGTCTTCTGCAGAGACAGAGCTGACCAACCGTCCAGTATTTCAATAACTGACTTACTAGTAAATGTTATAAAAGATTATGGCTTTAATACAACTAACACAGACCTTAACATTCTGTTAATTAAACTTGCCAGGGGACCAGCTGTCTTTGTTGTATCAAGGACAAACGATGTACAGTTGAGGGAATATAAACAGTCTTTATTTTGTTAATTACTGTTGCAACAAGGACTTTAACTGTTAAGATAAAAAGTTCCTCAAAGAACCTTCCGTTTGGTTCAACTGAAGAAACTGAAGAGCCTCCCATTTTTACAGTGTTTTAGCCTATTTGTTAAATTGATGGTGGATATTGAGGTCCGTTTCGTAAAATCAATGTACTGTAGTGCTCATATGATAGGGTCTTGGGCATCTGCAATAATCTATACTGGTGTCATCAAGCTTGTGTGTATGTTACTATGTTTGTGCTGAATGTGTTCTGGCATATGTTTGTCTATTTTTTCCTTTCATTAAACCAATTGCTATAATTATTTTAACTGAGAGATTATATTTTGTCACGATTGCTACATAATAGGGTATATCTGTGTCTCTTCGTGCTAGAATGCCACCATTGCAAATGATATTTCAGACACAAGCACACAAGTTTCCTAAGCTCCAAAGTTACAAAGTTCAAATTTTCATGTGCAGATGTCTCTGGGCAGTCACTCAGGGCAGTCATGGGTAAGCAGTTAGGGCGTCAGACTTGTAGCCCAAAGGTTGCGGGTTCGACTCCTGACCCGCCAGGTTGGTGGGGAGAGTAATTAACCAGTGCTCTCCCCAATCCTCCATGACTGAGGTACCCTGAGCATGGTACCGTCCCGCCACACTGCTCCCTTGGGGCGCCATTGGGGGCTGCCCTGCACGGATGAGGCATAAATGCAATTTCATTGTGTGCAGTATGCAGTGAACACTTGTGTGCTGTGGAGTGCTATATCACAATGACAATGAGAGTTGGAGTTTCTTAGAGGGCTTTCACTTTTCACTCTGTCCAGGAGCCTTCCATGTCACCCCCAAGGTTAACTTGTGCACTGCAGCGTCCTTTGTCAACCCCCGCCTCCAACATTGTCCCTTTTTTGATAATAGCACTGTCAAGTGATGGTGGGGCTCACTCTGTCCAAGTTCAGTGAAGAAAAAAACATGCCCATCGGGACTAGCAAAGTCACATGAAAATTGAAAATAAAGTCTGCACACCAGGCTCCCGTTTCTTTTCATTTAATATAGGGCTCACTTGGTCACCCTATGTAAAGGTGTGAAGGTTGTTATGATAAAACATTGGGTATAGTTACAGGTCTGCAACAATGGGGGAAACTCGCACTTCACATGTGTGAACATCACTAAATGACATCAGATGCTGGATACCACTTCTGCCATTGATTTTTTTTTGTATTCACCACAAGTAGTCCACCATGATATTCTTTTTTCCCCCAATATTTTTTAAGGGCTTTTTATGTTTTTATTTAGGCCAAACGTTGGGGGCTTAGCGCGCTGCACCACTGCACCCTCCCCCCAACATGATATTCTATTAATTGCCATCATATCTTGTGCTCACATCAAAAACAAAATAAATCATCTTTTTGTCACCTTAGGAACATAGTGGCTAAGATTTTGCATCTAAACAGTGTATGGTATAGATAAATTAATCCATGCTTTTATTTCCTGTAGAGTTGACTTCTACAATACATTATTTATTGACCTTTACCACAAAACTCACTAGGCTTGTGCAACTAATCTAAAATGCTGCAGCTAGAATTCTAACAAAAACAAAGAAAAGAGATCATATCACCCCAGTACTTAGATCATGACATTAACTCCCAGTGAGGTTTAGAATTGAGTTTAAACTCGTCTGGTTGTCTGTAAGTTAGCCATTAATCTGCCAAATGCTGGGACCAGCTTCCTTTTCAAAGTAGAACTGCCCCAGTGTCACGTTTTAAAAAGGAATTACAAACAGCTTTATTTTTGTCTGTCTTTGGTCAAGGTTCATAGCCTAGACTCTATAATACGTTCTATACGTTATATAATAATTTGTCTTCTCTTTCTTTCCTCCCAAGCAGTTGATGAGAGATGACAGTTATGTATGATAATGTGCAATTGCTGTCGTGTTACTGGGAAAGCTCACACTGCACTGCCCCGAAATTCCACCAAAAGTAGTCCATCCTCATTTTTCAACACTCCTCAATTAACACCAAATGAATTTCAATTGAATAAAAGGTCAGAAAATGCATATATAGATCTAGGTAATTTTTTTTAATTTTTTTTTTTACTGTGAATTGTTTTATTTTATGTAGGCTAGATGTGTTTCGCTTGTTGTTTGCTCGCTTGTTGCTTTCTTGGATCAGCACCATGGACAGCTCCTCGGACAAACAGACAGACAGACAGAAAGGCACATAGGCTACTCCTGTTGCGCGCTTATGCTCTGCTTTCCCTGCAATGCTTACCCATGCAGAAAGGCATCACGACAACCACGGGCATCCTTTCTCCTGCTAAGTCGATCATCCTTGAGTGAATTCAACTTCCCGAATCTTTAACACTGGAGAATTGATTCATGCGTAAAACTGTTTTCAATGGGACCTTTTTCTCGTAGGCTATGTATCTTTTGGAAAAGAAAACCAAGTGGTTTCTATAACACCCTTTCTCAACGTTCAGCAGAGTCATTACAATGGATAAAATGGAGACTTAATTGCAACTAAATTTGAAGGGAAACTGCGTTGTCTTCTGAAACCATCGACCTCATGGTCAGCAATAAGCCCTCCCCGAAACACTTCCCCGTTGCCTCAGTCAGTCCCCTAATTTACAGGCAGTTTATGCACTTGGGCTGACGTCAATGGTGGTATCTTGGATGTATATAACCATTCAGCATGATGCTGGCTGATTCAGTCTCTTTCACCTGACTTTCTAAATCGAGTGTCGGACAAATCCCATCTTAATCAGTGAGCAAGAAACTTCTGAAATACTGGCGATAACTACGTATGTATTGAAGTCTTGTAACTTTTTCTATTTCAGTGTAACTAACATTTTCAGATTTTGGAGGCGTTTACAGTGAATGCCCAGCTTTTTCCAAATGCTCATCACTGCGCAATTTAGAATGGCTCTATAGGTTATCGTATTTGAATTATCAATAACAATGCTAATGAAATTGGCTTTGGTATTGTTTTGATGACTTTGTTTTAATGACATTATTTAATTGTATTTTACATGTGTATTTTATGCGAAGTTTGAAGTAATAACTACATGCTCAGTGTCAGCTAGGTCTGGTGTCCCGTGACTCATACCGTGTGGACACCGGCTCTTTGGTTTTCTTCAGGACGATTTGTCCACTTTACACAAGTAGCCTATCTCGTGTGTTTTATTACCAGTTGAATATATTGAAATCCATAGTAGGCTACTTAACTGTCAACATATTTTTGCAGGTAACTTTGAAGCAGTCGGTTCAGCATGAAGACTACACCTTTGGTTCTGCTAATAGCAACGGTCCTGCTGTCCAGCCACATCCCCCTTAACGTCTGTCGACCCCTGAACATTTTTGACAGCCATGGGTACAAGACTCAACTGGACGAGCTGTTGCTGAAGGCGGGTGACTCTGCTGTATCGTATCTCATCGGAGAAAAGATCCTGCAGTATTTACAGAAGAACCCGGGTCTGCATAGAAGTCTTTCACGTGCGCATGGCGACAACATTCCGGCTCCACTCGCCGCGGAGGGACTAGCGCACTTGGCGCGCAGTCTGACGCCGCTGGTAGACGGTCACTCGTCGTCTGTGGAGGAGGGGAACAGTCTGGAAGATCTTGTGGAGTTGTCAAAGAGACACGACGACCCTCCAATCTCCATTGACCTCACTTTTCACTTGCTGAGGAACATGATTGAAATGGAGCGGATCGCGAACCAGAGAGAACAAGCAGAACTCAATCGCAAATTTCTAGATGAAGTTGGAAAGTAATGGCAACTGATTTAACTGAGGACATCCCCCCTTTCCAAATCAAATAGATCATTACCAAGCGACGCGTTACAACCCAGGCATCTTGTCAGTTATATTCTTTAATTTTGCTTTCATATGGTATGTTGTTCATTCCCTCTACTCTAAGTGATTTGACGAAAACATCTTGTGAAGATGGATGAAAATTCGCTTAGCATTAATTTCCGTCCAGGACACGGCAAAGACTGCAGTGTGGAAAATATGTAGCCTAAGGAAAGAACTGGGACTGGAGACCAAACCAAATCTAACTTAACCTATATGCATCCTTAGGGTTTTATTTATTTATTTTTATTTATTTATTTATTTGGGATGTGGTTGTCACAGTTGGAGTTTCATAACTCATAGTACCTAAGTTGGGTCGATGTGCTGTTTGTTGAACACCGTTTTGCCATGATTTCCCCCTCAAAAGTGCCCCCTGGTTCCAGATCAATCATGGCATCGTTCCACTGTCATTTAGCCAATCTATGCATGCACTTGTTCTTGAGATGGGATTGTATTGTCGGAAGGCAATGAATTGAAGTGCAACAAGGGGCAGTTTTCAGCTCAACTCTACCCATTTTTCACTTTCATTTCATCAGTGTCCCACGCCTTTGATGGTTATCCACGCAATGACAGACACAATGATTGATTAAACCCCTGTGTATTTCTGAACAAATCTAATCATTCCATCACCACCATCACCAAGGATAACAGGTTTTTTTTTTCTTTAAGTAGCCTAAAGGACCTTCCTTATGAGAAGTTGCTTTAAGAACCCAGTGTAAATTTCCAGGAGTGCTGTACAAACTACTATTAAACTAATGATGTTGAAAAATATGTCTGAAAAATGTTAAGTATGACTTTGTAATTTTATTATGGAAATTGTTTTAACGAAATAAAACTCAACTTATTTATTACCAGATGTGCACGTCATCAGTTCATCTATTAAACAATAGCCCTATTAGATTATAATAGTTGCATTCAGATACTTCACATACTGCATTAGATACTCTGGATATTAAATTATAAAGTTAATTAAACTACACCTATGTCTCTTAACATCAAATGGTGTCATTACTACTTTGCTCAAGTTATTGGTAATTACTTGGTTTATGTTTAGAAATATTGTTTGATGATATGTATGTATCTGTGGCTTCCTACATCTTTGTTCACTATGGAGGCAGTCATGTTTTTCCATTTTAGGTATCCGTCTGGATGTAAACACAGCAGTTCTAATGTGAAATTATGCTTTATTCTTTCAATAAAAAAGTACATACTTGCAACAAGGCAATCAAACTTACACATGCAATAATATAATGAAATGTGTTCATCAGAATATGATAATATATAATGAGTAGGCTATGTGTGTTGTAAAATACATGGACTGACTGAAATGAACAACCCAGCATGCCCCCAACAATATCGGTCTCTCTTTATCACAGACACGTTGTGAAGCTGTGGCTATGGATACAACTCATGTAGGCCTACCTAATATTTTTTCCCCATGTTGTACAATGAAAACCACCTGGATCCTTCAAAGTGTACTGTTCTAGAACAGTGTTTTTCAACCACTCTGCAGGGGATGAGCCGTGATAGATCATCTGCTGTGCATGGAAAATTATAGAAGGATTGTACATTGTTAATATAGGCAATAGGCTTTTATTTTTCACGAAACATTTGCAATTGATGGTGTGCCTTGGTAATTTGTCCTCAAAAAAGGAACAGTATGCCTTGGCTCAAAAAAGGTTGAAAACCACTGTTCTAGAAAGTAATGACATGCATGACATACATGCTATTGTAAAGTTAAACCAGTGTGGGGAAAAATCCATGCATGTTGTTTGAAAAAGAAACAGTTTTGTGCTTCATGTTTGTTTGTGTGCTTTCAGAATGTGTGACGCAGAAAAACAAAAACACCATCAGAATGCATCATAGCGCACCAGCAACACACAGGGAACACTTTAGTCAGAATTGTGCGATCTCTGCTTGAGTCATGCATCATTTGCAGGTTGAGCTAGGGGGCCTACAACCCCAAACCGCGCACAGAGCCGTCAGTAGTATTGTGTGGTACAATGAGGGGATTGCACACACCATCCCTTGATCTGCCGTTGTCATCCACCGTCATCCGTTTACCCGTCTGTCTTCGCCACAGATAATGTCCTATATGGATGAGAAGAGAGGAAATAAAAGACTGGATTCAGATAAGTTGAAAGGACCACTGCTGTGAGCCTGGGCCCGCCCATCCTAGAGTTTAAAGGAAGTTTAAAGACTGCAGCAAACATTAAAAAAAAAAGGTGAGTGGGGTTCTCAAACATTGCAGACAACTCAGAAAATGGGCTTAATGTTCAAAATAGTGCAGTTGTTCTTTAAGGGGTGGGGAACCTTTTTCATTCGAGGGGTCACTTGAAATTCCTCCAAGGGACGTAAAAGTCCTCCAAGAGCCACTCTATGAACACAAACCAGGATTTCACCCCGCACTTTAGGCCTATGTTTAAGGCAGCCACCTTTAAAACAGACCCCACCTTCTCTAGGTCCCTTGAAATATAACTTAACTGTGTTGCAAATGTAATTTCTAAGATCCCTTTACAAAACATGCCATAATTCATGTGAAGCTGCATAATATAAAAAAATTATTAGGGCCGCGTAAGATGGCCTCAAGGGCCGCAAACGGCCTTCGAGACAGGTTCCCCACCCTTGCTTTAAAAGGTAGTGACATTGTGTACATTGTTGTCACCTGTGTTTAATATGAACTACCATATTAATATACTTTGTTTTGGGTTAAACTTGGATTTTTTCGCACACCTCAGCTGGCAGGTACGTCGGAGATGGCCTATGGGTCACTCAGCAGACAATTTGAAAAACAACTGGGGGGAGGGTGGCGTGTTCCATACATCACCAATCTTGTCTGTAAGCAGCTGCTGAGCTGGGGAATACATTTGGCGTCTGGGGAAGATTACAGAGTCCTGAGAGCAGGACAAGGCGGTAGAAAATTACATCCTCTCAAAGACTCCTCGCTGCCAAAAGTGCATTTACGCAGCAGACAAATAGGCCACGTGTAACAGGCTTCAGTGCTACAAATGCACATATTCTAAACATTGTATCAAGTGTGTGAGTGTGTGTGTGGGCGTGTATATGTCTTTTTCTCTCTCGCTCTCTTACTCACACCCTTTCTCACACACATGCACTGTATCACTGTCTTTTTCTCCCCTCCCCTTCTCATTCAGCCTCTCTTCTCCTAAGTATTTTATCAAGGAGTTTCGGCCACGTTGACTCGTCGTCCTAACTCCCAAAAGGCAGCGGGAGCCATGTCTAGCCCTCACAATGAAGGTCTATTTATCACTTCCCACCTTCTCTTAAAGTAATCACTTACTTTCTGGCCTCGGAGGAGAGGGGGGTGGGGCTGGGGGTGTTGTGGGCTGCGTAGACTAGAGGAAGATTATGTCTGTGCGTGCGTGCGTGTATGATTACAGACTTGGGTACAAAGCTACTTATTTTTGGACTGTGGGGAAACATTTCAAAATAAATCATTTGGTTTGTTATACTTTTTTAGAAAAACGGGGTCTGCAGGCCACCCTCCTTTACAAAGGAGTTATCAAAATACCTCAATCACATTATTATTCACATTATAAGTTAAAGATATATAACATATAGTATATAGGTTACCATATAAATGTATTTATAAGTTACAAATATAAATTAATAAATTACAGTGTTCTTATTACTTGAACTGCTAACAAAGCCTGCTTGCTTTACTGTCCATGTGGACATCGTTTAAGGTATTTTGGACAGATGTAGGCCTACTTGGGCCTACAGCACCTTTTTTGAGTCCAGGAAGCGCTCTTACAACAAAGATTTTTTTGATTTATTTACTCTTTGAATTACAGGTATTCTCCCAGTGTCAGTCTTATGCTGTAGTAGGATATCATTGATTTTACCACACGTGCATGCATAACTTTGAATTTCTGAATGAAAACAAGTCATGAAATTCACTTTTGCCTGTGCAATAAATAAAACGGTGCTGTGAATGGTTAACAGCTATAAAAACTAACATGGTCATCCACCACTCTCTGCCATTGGAACTCAATAAACGGTGGAATGAAAAACAAACAAATAACATCCTCAGGAGGAGACCTTCAGGTATCTCTTGCGGCTGTAACGATTATTCATCAACGCCGACTGTGAAGCACTTTCTCAACAGGAACATGCTCCTTTTTATACCCCACGGACTTATTTTTAATTTGTACTGTGACATTGCCAACTGTCCCGTAAACGGAAGACGATACGTAAACTGTCAAGTCACAGTCAATAGAGTTACCATACTCGGGAGGGGGCTGAACACCAGCTGGCAGGCAGGTAAATTTGATCTGATAGAGCAGAAATAATGTAATAATCTGCTTATTGACCACATGATGTAATTAGACAACTTGTTGAGGCTTTGCGAAAGACAAGCGGATGTTCAAGTGAAAATATCACACACACACACAAACAATGAGGACCAGATTCTGAGTCCCCCCCCTCTCTCTCTGGGCCCAGGGCAAGTGATCAGTTTGATCTCTATCAACCCAATCAGATTTCATGTCAACGCAGCTGTTACTTTAGACAGACGTGGATCACACAGTCAAAGAATTAGTTTCTTGCCCTGAGAACAACTAGCCTGAGAAATCAATGCTGCGTTCTGATGTGAAAGACAGCATGGATTCTGTCCCTCAGCGAGGGTTCCTGATCTTGGGCTCCAATCAGAGAGCGGGGAGGGGTGGAAAGGCGATGACTGCAATTTGTTTGAATAGATACAACTGACTCGATTGGCTATCGAGTCAATTGTCCAGATCTTGGGCTCCAATCAGAGAGCGGAGAGGGGGGGAAAGGCGATGACTGCAATTTGTTTGAATAGATACAACTACGACTCGATTGGCTATCGGCTATGTAGTATATGCCAAACGACACATTTGTAACGCCCAATAAATAGTCATGGGCAATCGTAAACCACAAGTTTCCTTTGAGAAAGTGCATAGGTAGCCTCTAGACCAGTGTTCCTCAACTGGTGGGTCGCGACCCAAAAGTGGGTCGCGGAGCCATGGTGTAAAAAAATCGTAATTCATTGATTCGCTAAAAAAAAAAAAAAAAAATCCAACTTTTCCTGCAACAATTTACAAGAGATAGTAGCATGCAACCAGTCATTTGAGTGTCGCTAAAAAAATTGGGTCGCGACAGAATGAGAGTGGAAAATGGTGGGTCCCAAGACTGTTCCAGTTGAGAACCACTGCTCTAGACGATCTCATTTTTGAGATCGTGTGGTGTTAACCAGGCAAGACAACAACAGTAGGCTAACTCTTATTCACACAGACCAATACCAGCTAAGGCGGACTACCGGGTGCCGCCAGAAATTTTGGGCCCCATGAAAGATTCGAATTTTGGGCCCCTGTCAATGCTGTCAGTGCTTGGGCCTTAGAATCTGTAACACCTTTCCCCCCCTAGCGGCACCCAGGACTTGTCTAAACACGTGCACATGACATGCACATGAGTCTTCACCCACATCCCTTCTTTTGCCACTTCCAAAAGCACTTGATCAATTCTCTCTTCTCTTCTCTTCTCTTCTCTCGATTCTCTCTTCTCACCTCTGCTCGTGTGCTTGCCAGTCACCCATTAATTCATCAAAGCCAGCTTGGGGTTGGGAGTGGAGGTGGAGGGAAGGGAAGGAGAAGTGAGACAGTGGTGGTGGAGGTGAAGTGAGACATCAGTCGGGTGGGGGTGGGGGTGGGGTTTGACAGGCCAGGCGTTATCTGACAAGGTTGGTGCTTGTGAAGACTCGTGCGGCGTCACGCTGAGTCTCAGGGTCGAATATTGTGGTCTGGCCATAAAGCCCCCAGGAGTGGTCATTAAGTAATAGAAACGCCACTCCGACACCAACCAGCCTCACGGCCAGGAAAGGAGAGAGAGAGTGAGCAAGAGGCTTGGATAGAGATGCCTAAAGATAGACAAATAGGCTGACCAAAAAGGAAGGCAAGAGGAAGGGAAAATTATAGATAAATAGGCAGATAGACTGGCAGACTGACGTGAGCGAGACATAAGCCTCTTTTCCACTGCCAGTTTTCGGGTAGCTGTGTCACGCTCAATCGAAAAAGCAAAAAGTGGCGTCCGACTCATGCTTTGTCCAGCCAACCAGAAAACTGGCAGTGGAAAAGAGCCTAAAGAGTAGGCCTCCACTCATGACTATTTAGTGACTTGTCTCGTTTGTCGCATGTTTTTTCCCCCCAAAGTCTTTTTTTCTGGTCAAACTTGAACCATGGTCTTTCTCTTTTCAAAATCTGATTTTCTTGAACTGTCGGTATTCTGTTTCTTTTCTCCGCTTGTCTTTTCGTCTCTTCTTTTCTCTCCTTCTCTTCTTTGAAAAGTTTCTTGTTTCTTGTACCATCCCTTGGTTCCACAGGCAGATTCAGCTCATCATCACACTCTCTGCAGGTGGTTGCCCTCAGGTACCGGCACTAATATGTTTCGTGCTTTTCCTTCATGGGACATACAGTGCACACCAATAATGAGTACACCCCTTTTGAAAAGTAAAATTTTGAACAATATTTCAGTAAACACACAAGTTATTTCCAAAATCTGCATAGAGTGAGTTTAACACCTGTGAAGCACATACGGTAGGTGCCGGAAAGGGGGATGCAGTGGTCCACCACTGCATCCCCACTTTTGGGGCTCCCTAAATGCGACTTTCCCAACTTTTATGGCAGAAAAAAATGCATCACCACTTTAAAACTCATTCCAATGCCCTTGCTGTGAAGCTTAACACAGACAAGTACGTTCCTTTATATAAAATAAATGACATTTTTCCATTTTTGTGAAATTATGGTGGTGCAAAACTGAGTACACCCCAATGAAAACCTCTACATTTTAGTCAAGTTGCTTACTTTTCAGTGGTAAGCTTCACAAATGTTGTATTAAACTTACTCTGTGTACATTTTGGAAATAACTTAGTTTTACTGAAACATTGTTCAAAATGTTACTTTTCAAAGGGGGTAAGCTTAGTGGCGTGCACAGATATTTTGGGGGACGTGTGCTGAAGGGGGTGCATGGCATGTGAAGCTTACTGTGAAACTGCTTGCTACTGTATAGAGCAGTGGTTCTCAACTGGAATAGTCTTGTGACCCACAATTTGCCGTGGTCAATACGTTGTGACCCAAACTGCGTGTCGCACCGTCAGATTCTTCCAATAATAATACAAAATATTATCATGCATTTCATAATATGCATTATTATTTGCATTGTATGCTATTGTATAAGTGGAAGGCCTATTAACCATGTTTCACTCATGTCTTCAACATCATAGTCATTTTTAGTGCATTGCATCACAGCTCCGTGACCCACCCAGGAACCCTCCGCGACCCACTTTTGGGTCCCGACCCACCAGTTGAGAATCACTGCTCTAAAGTAACAGCTGCGTTGACATGAAATCTGATTGGGTTGATAGAGATCAAACTGATCACTTGCCCTGGGCCCAGAGAGAGAGGGGGGGGGACTCAGAATCTGGTCCTCATTGTTTGTGTGTGTGTGTGATATTTTCACTTGAACATCCGCTTGTCTTTCGCAAAGCCTCAACAAGTTGTCTAATTACATCATGTGGTCAATAAGCAGATGATTACATTATTTATTATTATCATCACCAGTTGAGAATCACTGCTATAGAGGCTATATACTACATTCAGGCCATTATTGGCACATGGTTTTCATCGTGAAGTATTAATGATTACCATGCACAGCATGGACCACAGTGCATTGTGACAAAAAAAAAGTTTCGAAAAAGAATTTTCAAAAAGGGCATTTTTTTGTACTAGGTAGGGTAAAGGGGCAGGTGCTTTAGCACCACCTCTGCCCTATCTGTGCACACCTATGGAAAGGGATGTACTCATTATTGATGTGCACTGTAGGTGTGGAGGCAGCAGGTGATATCTCTCTCTCTCTCTCTCTCTCTCTCTCTCTCTCTCTCTCTCTCTCTCTCTCTCTCTCTCTCTCTCTCCCTCTCTCTCTCTCTCTCTCAGGTGGGGGAGAGGAAAGGCTTTGGCTGTTATTGTTTGGGTCTCCTACCGTTCACCACTACAGGCTCTCCCACCGCAGGACAGTGCAGAAACAGAGATCGGAGGTGGGAAGAAGTGTGTGTGTGTGTGTGTGTGTGTGTGTGTGTGTGTGTGTGTGTGTGTGTGTGTGTGTGTGTGTGTGTGTGTGTGTGTGTGTGTGTGTGTGTGTGTGTGTGTGTGTGTGTGTGTGTGTGTGTGTGTGTGTGTGTGCGTGCATGCGTGTGGTGTGAGTGTTAGAAGGGGGACTGCTCAGATCACCATGGCTTCTGTCCTGTTGATTCAGAGTGCTTGCTGACCTCTGGTGAAATTGTGTGGCACGAGGGAGTGCCCACTCATACACATTCACACACATGCACGCACAAACACTGTACGCACGCACGCACGCACGCACGCGCACACACACACACACACACACACACACACACACACACACACACACACACACACACACACACACACACACACACACACACACACACTCTTTCTCCCTCCCTCTCTCTCTCTCTCTCTCTCTCTCTCTCTCTCACACACACACACACACACACACACACACACACACACACACACACACACACACACACACACACACACACACATGTACATCCTTCCCCTCGCACCCGACCACACAAACATTACACCAACAGCCCCCTTCTCCACTGCCTATTTCCTCTCCCTCACACCCGTACGCCTACAGGGGAAAGGTCGATATTCAATCCGGAAATGACTAAGTGTGAGCATTACTCTTTACACATTACACAGTGAACAATAGCAGAACTTGAACTCCATGGCCATGTATTGTTATTTCAATGTGGATATTACTTAAATTATTTTGTTTTATCTAGCCTAAATGATAACTTCAGCCAATTTCAACATGCAGTTGTAATGCTCACACTAACCTGGACTTGTCAGTACCTGAGATTTTTTTTCCCCCAGCCTTTTCTGAGATCCTGGTCATTGTAGTGGGAGTAGAGTTTGTTCAAATTCAAAGAAACATCTTGATTTATTCCCAAAAACATCCAAAGGGTTATGCAACATCAGCAGACAACTAGCAAACAGCGATACCTTTAGGGAAAATATTTGGAGTAGGCCTATGTTAAGAATTTTTCAAATGTAAACAAAGTCTGCCCTCATTAGAATAGCTCAGATCTCGGAAAGGGCTGAGTAGAAAGATGCAGCATCACCGGGTACTGACAAGTCAAGGGTAGCGTGAGCAATACAACAGCATATTGAAAGTGGCAGATGTTGTCCTTTAATAGTGATGCTTGATGCTTTATTGCAATATTGCATGAGGACAGAGAGATGCACTTTGTAAATAAATATCAAGTCGTCCTAATGCACTGTAAAGCAGTGGCTTCTCAATTGCTAGAAATTGTATTCATCACAGAGCTCAGAAGTGATGTCCCTTGTAACTGCAGGGTACTACGCTGTTCTGATCCTTCTTCTTTTCACACTTAAACTCTCTTTAGTAGGCCTAACACAAAAAGACTAAAATACTTGAGTCAGAATTTTGAGTTGAAAGTTGTGCTGAAGAGACACTTAGTTACAGTAGATACATATCTAAGTTAGTTAAAAAGTCCAATTAGTTAGAGGGTCCAATTTTAGTTTTTTAAAGGCATTACAATTAGGGTACGGATGATCAGCTTGCAAATGCCGATCACACATTTTGTTTGAAATGTTTACCCTAAAGTAGTATTTCTCAACGGAGCTCTACAGCCCCCCGGGGGGCGTTGGAAGGCCCTAGGGGGGCATTGAGAAGGATGCAGCTGAGAGGTTTAGATGCCATTGGGGGGGCATTAGATTATTTATTTTTATAATAGCTAGCAGGCTGGTACTGGCGCTGGCAGGCTTACGGTATGTTGAGGTCAAGGGGGCGTTGGGAGGCTTATGATGAGGTCAGGGGGGTGTTTGTCCAAAAAAAGGTTGAGGACTGCTCTAAGAAGATGAAAGGCAGTGTATGGGTTTCCAGGTAATGGAAGGCAGACTGAGTGATCCCCGGCCTCCATTCAGCCCATTTCCACGGCAGCCTCTTGGACAGGGCTGGACTGGCCATCTGGCATAGCGGGCATTTCTCGGTGGACCCTGCACCCTTGTGGGCCCCTATTTACAGAAATGTAGCAATTAAGACATTTTTAACATTTCTGAAAATAGGGGCCCACGAAGGTGCGGGGCCCACCGGTGAGTCATTTCTGCGCCACTAATTATGAGGGGCCCCTTTAAACCAAAAGTGCCCGGACCCTATTTCTCCCCCAGTCCAGCCCTGGTCTTGGGAATCAGCTATTTATTCGGCTCGAGGTGTTAGTAGTGTAATGCGCACATGCTTTCTATCACTCAGAGATAGTATTGAATGTCCATGCAGAGTTTGAAAGGGAGAGTGGTTGAAAGGTGGTGCTGTGGTTGTTATACAAGGAGTGCAATTTTAGCAACCAGACAGGCAGGAACACTTTTTTAAAGTGAAAATGTGGACAGAAACATGATTGGGTAAAATCATTCCACAAATTCCATAACCAAAGCACACACGTACTATGTAAATACTGTATGTCAGGGCTATTTGAATAGAGGCCAGACGGGGGCCGAAAATAAAGAGAAACCAAAACAAAAACAAACATTTCGGGTCTAGCCCATCATCAGTGTTCCCCAAATCGATTTAATTTTTTTCTCTTTATATTTCCGGCTTTTAATACAGTTTCACTGATAGCACCAAGCTCCTGTGTGTGACTCCTTTTTCTTCCCGCTACTCCCTATACAGTACATTGAGTGCAGCACCCGTAAAAGTAAGTTTTTACATGTTTTTTTTACACTCTAATGCCACTTGAGTTTGATTTTGGTAACTGTGATTAGCAGAGCTGATATACTGTAGATAATAATGATAAAAACTCCTACAGTCACAATTTAGATATTTCATCTGCACAACACAGTACTTCATTGTTATTACAGTGAAGTATAAAATCATGCACTTTCTAATCACGTCACATGTAGTTTGGTGGGGGAATCAAAATATGAGCTCGCAAATGCTTTGCTAGTCATGAGACATACTGTATGGAAGAACTTGGGAGCTTTGCTACCATCAATTTTCAAAAAGTTGAAGTAAAAATGGAAAAGACTGAAGAGAAAAATATCACGACGAATGTGATAGCAATCAGCATTGGGTGAGTGAGTCTACTGAAAAACAAATGGTGCAATGTGTGCAAATGATGTATGTTAACTTGAGTTAGCTCATGTAGCTTGTGTCGACTAT
>NC_085874.1:25585983-25663483 GCF_034702125.1 Engraulis encrasicolus | reverse complement strand
GTGGACTTTAAGTGGACGTCCGCGCTTGCGGTGTGTATGCACCGTTAGGGATGGTTTTGGTCAGGACACAGCTTAGCAGTTTGTCGCTTCGCAATGTTGGTAACATGCCTTTTTATCGTGCCAGTCTGAAATGTGAATCTATCTATCTAATAATGGGGAAGCCATGGCCTAAAATTAATTGGTAGCCATGCCCTAGTGGTTAAGGAGATGGGTCTTAGATCAGAGGATTCCACTCCCTATCTCACTCCATGACTGAGGTGCTCTTGAGCAAGGCACCTTGAGCATAACCTAAATAATACACCCTGCAAATATCTGTAAGTCGCCTTGGATAAAAGCGTCAGCGAAGTGCAATGTAATGTAGTCAGGGCTCAAAATGCTGCTGAAATGTCAGTTTGGCTGGTAGAAAACACCAACTTACTAGCCACTGTACCCACTAGACTAGTGAGTGTGTTTGACTTTTTTAAGACTAACATTTACTAGCCATTTTGGCTGATGGTGAAAAAAGTTAATTTAGGGCCTTGAATGTGGTGTAATGTGATGTCTGCTGACCAGGAGGAAGATGGCCATCTGTAATGTCAAAGAGGTTGGATTACTAATAAAGAGGGTTCAAAACCTGTCCACCCAATGCAAAAGAGTGTGCTCAAGTTGGCTCTCCAAAGGGGGTGTTGTCCCCTCCTTCTTATTCATCTACAGCGCTAAGGGGACTCCATTTATTCTCCACCTCAGGACTTCAAAGGTCTCCTAACTGAAGGTCTCCTAAAGGGGCGTTCACCCGACATAAACTGGATGCCGGAAAAGAACTAGAATGACGTATCTCAATCTATAATATCTCTGGTGGTAATGTGATGTCTGCAGACCTGGAGGAAGATGGCCATCTGCGGCTCCTCCATGGACTGGATGGCCGTCTCCACCAGCTTGACGGAGGCCTCCAGGTGGTCGCCGTGGCGCCGCATGAGGCCGCGCACGTGCCGCAGCCTGCGGTCCTGCTCGTGGCTCATGCTCTCCACCAGCTCCTTCTTGCGCTCCTCCAGGATAGCGTAGAGCACGTCGAACTTGTTGCACAGCGCTTGCTTCTGCCGGCAGCCATTCTCCTGTTAACGTCAGGATGGTATAGTTAAGGCCAGGGCCAAATGCTGGTGAAATAGTAGTTTAGTTTGATAGAAAACACTATTTTACTAGCCACTTTAACCCATTAGTGAGTGTGTGTTGGGTGGTCAGATTAACATCTACAAGCTATTTTGGCTGATGGTGAAAAAAAGTTAATTTAGAATAGAATAGAATAGACAGCCTTTATTGTCATTATACAAATTATACTGAGATTTGAGCTTCCCTACAAGGTGCACGGTCCTATATAGATGAACATTGTCCAGTAAGTGTGAGATCATTGTTGTAACAGCTTTGGGGAAGAAGCTGTTCTTCATCCTATTGGTTCTGGCTGGTAATGTCTTGTAGCGCCTTCCAGGGCTCTGGTTAAGGCCCTGCTGTGACTCAAGCGGTAGGGCACTGCACTGCTACACTGGCGTCCATCACGGAAAACACTTCCATGACCATAGCACAGAATTTTGGCAAAATCTGTGAAACTGACACAGATCAGATTTTGTGCCCCTCAAAGATCTGTGTCCATTCCACGGAATTCTGTGAGATCAGGTTGGTGTGATGGTTCTGATCTGGTGTCAGTTCTAGAGAGGGTTCTGTTCTGTTCTCACCTTTGTGTTTTATTTCACTCTCTATTTATAGGGTGAAGGCAGTATTAATAGGACCAACGTAACCTATGAGTGACAGGTTACTATTTCCTCTTTTGAGTTTGTTTTGTTCTGTTTTGTGTGTCTTGTGTTTTTGTCTTCTGTTGGGGTTTGTATCATTTTTAAAAAGAAAAGAGAAAAATGTAAAATAATGTATGAATTAGTTTTGACCACAGGAAGAACAGTGCTTCTATAAGAAGAAAACTGATGTGTTGTCAATCAATCAATCAATCAATCAATCAATCAATCAATCAATCAATCAATCAATCAATCAATCAATCAATCAATCAATCAATCAATCAATCAATCACCTCTATGGTTCTGCAGATGTCCTCCATTTGAGCGATGATGGCCTGCATCCTGTCGTTACCCGCCACCAGCACGGCGATGCCATCACTGAGCTCCGTCTGATCAGAGAGGAAACCATGAGAAAAAAGAGAGAAAGAGAGAGAAAATGAATAAAAATCCCATGTCGTAGTAGAATAAAAACAAAACCGAATTTTCAAACCCCACCAGAAGATAGAAGACAAGAGTGAAGTGAACAAACATCCAGTATGAACAAATGTGTTTCAAAATCACAAGTTTACTAAGTTGAAGATAATAAGACTTAAGATGTTTAAATAGACAGGCAAAAAAAACTTTTACAGAGGGCAAGTGTAATTAAAAATTAGGCAATATTACAAAGTTTGGCAGACAACACCACAACTGCCTTTTTCCGTGACCGTAAAGGGACACTGTGTAAGCTTTTTTATTGTTTATTTCCAGAATTCATGCTACCCATTCACTAATGTTACCTTTTTCATGAATATTTACTACCACCATCAAATTCTAAGTATTCATTATGACTGCAAAAATTGCACTTTTCATACATGAAAAGGGGGATCTTCTCCATGGTCCGCCATTTTGAATTTCCAAAAATAGTCATTTTTAGCTGCAAAAATGACTGTACTTGGACCATACTAGAAAATATTTGTTTATTACTTAGTAAACTTTCATGTAAAGATTAAATTTGGCAATAGGCAGCCCAGTTTCAATGAGCAGCATAGTTGCAGTACCTTTTTTGACCATTTCCTGCACAGTGTACCTTTAAATAAATATGAAAATGTGACAATGGAAAAGAGGAATTCTGTCCCACTCGTGTGTCATGTTCACCAGCTGCCATGGTGTCCCAATAAACAGCAGGCCAGAGTCAGGGGCTGGGCTGGGGGAGAAATAGGGCCTGGGCAATTTTGGCTTAAAGGGGCCCCTCATAATTTGCGACGCAGAACTAGCTCACCGGTGGGCCCGCACCCTTGTGGGCCCCTATTTTCAGAAATGTACAGGTACATTTCTGAAAATAGGGGCTCACAAGGGTGCGGGGCCCACCGGGAAAAGCCCAGTCTGCCAGATGGCCAGTCCAGTCTTGGCCAGAGTCCAGATTGTGAACTTTGGAGCCTCAGAACCACAGCATGACTGACTCTGGAGGCTCAAGACTGATGATGACTAATTTTTTTTTTTTTTGGAAAGTTTAACGCTCATCTGCATTTGTAATTGCCATGTGATTCACAGCGTCTAAGCAACAACACCAACAGCACCAACAAAGACAAAAAAAGTGTGGGAATACAAAGATCTGCAGGGATGAGAAGGTCAGCTCAGCCACCTGTTCAGAGCTGTGTGTGTGTGTGTGTGTGTGTGTGTGTGTGTGTGTGTGTGTGTGTGTGTGTGTGTGTGTGTGTGTGTGTGTGTGTGTGTGTGTGTGTGTGTGTGTGTGTGTGTGTGTGTGTGTGTGTGTGTGTGTGTGTGTGTGCACGTGTGCGCGTGTGCGTGCGTGCGTGCGTGTGTCTGTGTGTGTCTGTGTGTGTGTGTGTGTTTTCTCACTGCTCACGCTTTGGTCACTTTCTTTCACAGATGGGAAGACTGTCTGTCTGAAGCCCATGACCAACAACCGTAGGCTCCAACTACAAGCCCTGGCCACACATACACTCGTTGGATAAAAAAAGCAGCAGCTACAAAGTAATTTAATGAATAATTGTAAACTATGGTAAAACTATGGTTAGTTTTCAGTGGTCGATTTAGTGGTCGATTTCTCTCTCTCTCTCTCTCTCTCTCTCTCTCTCTCTCTCTCTCTCTCTCTCTCTCTCTCTCTCTCTCTCTCTCTCTCTCTCTGTGTGATGGTGGCTTCCTTCTGATATCCAATAGGCCCAACTCATTTTCCCCTGCTGTCTACCCTCCCACTGTTAGTAGACATGCTGCGGTTGTAGTAACTGGTGTAGTGTGTGTGTGTGTGTGTGTGTGTGTGTGTGTGTGTGTGTGTGTGTGTGTGTGTGTGTGTGTGTGTGTGTGTGTGTGTGTGTGTGTGTGTGGAGACTGCAACGGTTCTGCAACGGTGCCACCCTGCACTCCATGTGCTGTCTGAAAACTGCGTATGCACACAAACACACACGTACGTATGCATGCACGCACACACACACGCACGCACACACTCACCTTCTGCCTCTTGTAGATGCAGTGGTGTCACCTCGCTGTCCGAACACCTTGCATAAACACACACACACACACACACACACACACACACACACACACACACACACACACACACACACACACACACACACACACACACACACACACACACACACACACACACACACACACACAGACACACTCACCTTCTGCCTCTTGTAGATGTTATGCAGTGGTGCAACCTTGCAGTCCTTGTGCTGTCCGAACACACACACACACACACACACACACATGCAAAGACACACACACACACACACACACACACACACACACACACACACACACACACACACACACACACACACACACACACACACACACACACCACACACACACACACACACACACACACAAAGGCACACACACAACACACACACACACACACACACACACACACACACACACACACACACACACACACACACACACACACACACACACACACACACACACACACACACACACACACACACACACACACACACTCACCTTCTGCCTCTTGTAGACGTTCTGCAGCGGTGCCACTTCACAGTCCTTGTGCTGCCCGAACACCTTGCACATGGAGCAGGTGGGCGTGTGGCAGGTGAGGCAGTAGATGTTGATGCGCTCACCCTCGTGCTCCTCACACATCAGCTGCTGCTGCTGCTGCTGCTGCTGCTTCTCTGCCTGGGGGTGCAGGGGCCTGTGGAGGTCACAGAGGTCAAGCTCAGAGGTCAGGCTCAATGTCAATGGGTGCATTCCATTATGCAGACTTCCGTCTTGCACTTGTGCTTGTGGCCTTGCATGTTGTTGACGCCCTGCCTCCGTGGAGAAAACGATAAAGTTTCCCTGCTCTCAGCCTAGCCACAACAATTTTTTGGGGGGCTGTTCTTCATTCACCATCCCAATGGCAAATGAGGAAATGACATTAGAATTGTGTGAAGGATGGAGGTCAGCATATTGGAATGCACCCAATGTCAAAGTTAGTGCTCCTCACACATCAGCTGCTGCTGCTGCTTCTACTCTGCCTGTGGGTGCAGGGGCCTGTGGAGGTCACACAGAGGTCAAGCTCATAGGGTTTAATGTCAGGGGGGGGTCAATGCTCGTGCTGGAAAAGTCACTGGAGTGCAAAGGTCATGATTAGTTCATTTACTGTATAATAATTATTAGCCTGGGCCAGCTGCACACATTTTTTTTCACTTCTCAGTTAGTCTGGTCCCTTATATGGAAAGGATATTTTCAAATCAAGTTTTTTATTCTAAAAGATTTTCATATGACAGTGAAAACAGATATACATGTTTTGGTACATTTTCTCCCCTTTTGATCCATTTTGGTGTTGGTGAAACTAGTATGAATAAAGTACAAATTGTAAATGGCATTTACAGATAATGTGTATGATACAGTTACTTTCTTTGTGCTTCATACGTATAATACATACATATAATAGCCTACTGTAATTCTGTATGAGAAAACACCTAAAGGGGCAACTTTCAGGAGTATATCATACATTTAATATAAATAATTCTTACAAGTTCTTAACCATTTTTTCCATATAAGCCGCGATCAATATAGACATTACAAATCTTCCCAGTACTACAGTATGAAATGATCTGGCATGGTGGAACCTGATTAGGCTGGCGGTCGAATAAGGACACCACTCATTTCTTATTATGATTCATTCAGTCCAGCAACGGAACTCTCCTCATCCAGGTCTTTTGTACTGTATGTAGTATATCTAGGCTATGTATATGTGAAGAGTGGTCAAGTGGTATCTGCATTGTGTTAGCGACCTTGGTGGAAATATGACAGGCAATGTGTGTATTGTACACATGCTGCACAACATCTATAGTTGTTTGGTGGCTAAATGACACGTAGCTTTGCCTTCCTACAGTAGAGACATGGAAAGTCAAATCTCCTTAAATTCTTAAATGCAATTAATGCAAATTTGTAGAGTGAAGTGTGCACTTGTTGTGTGCTGTAGAGTGCTATGTCACAATGACAGTGGGAGTTTGAGTTTTCCAGTTGGGCTTTCACACATTCACTCGACTTTCATTTCTAGAAAAGGCCTACCTCTCAACAGATGAAAAGAAAGAATCGTCTCACGCAAACGTCAGTGCACAAACGTCATGTGCTCTATTGTATACATGTTGCACAACATCTATAGTTGTTTGTTGACTACTGTATGTAAATGGCCAGTAGCTTGGCCTTCCTAATAGAGACACCTCAAGTCAAATCCCTCTTCTTCTGACGTCCATCAGCGTCATGTTTTCCACTTCCATGCCGTCAGTTATGAATGGTACACGCTCAGGCAAGCTGATGGGGGTCAGTCATCCTGTCTGTATTACATTGTATGTATTGGATGGGGGCTCTTTCAGATGACTTTGTCCTGGGCCCAGCCAAAGCTGTCAGCGACCCTCGACACGCTGAATGAGGTGATGGGGGCGGCTGACAGCCAGGGCTGGACTGGGGGAGAGATATGGCACCTTTCGCTTATATATACTGTATATACAGCTCCAGAAGATTTCCATGCCACGTTTTGGTGTTAACTCACCAGTTTAATTCTAACTCAACAGAAATTAAACCCCATTCATTTTCAATGGGGTTTCATTTCTGGTTATTTAGAATTAAACTGGTGAGTTAGCGCCAAAACGTGGCATGGAAATCTACAGGGTATATTGAAGAGTGAAGTGTGGGGTACCAGGTCAACAAACAAGAACAGCTGACAGCAAAGCATCAAGGATATCTGGGCTTCCATAACTCCCATGCACTGTTTTTGCCATTGACTTCAATGTTAAACGCATCATGGCCATTATGAAGACAGAGAATGTCCTAACCAAGTATTGACCATTGCATGTTATGTAGAAAGTATCAAATTTCAACTGATTTAATGTGACCCGAATTTTGATGAAGAAAAATGTGATTTTATAACAATATTCTAATAATGCGAATTCCCCAATTCATGGGTTTTTTGAGCTGGAAGGCCAACATATATAAAAAGAAAAAAAATAATGATTGGAATAGTTAAAAAACTGGGCCATGAATCTACAATCCATGACAGTTTAACATTATTGATGGAATTATGGAAATAAATCAACTTTTTCATGGTATTCTAATAAAAAGGCCTGGAGCTGTATATATATGTTTTAACATTTCTGAAAATAGGGGCCCACTGGGGTGTGGGGCCCACCAGGAAATGCCCTGCATACCAGTTGGCCAGTCCAGTCCTGCTGACAGCTGACAGGGGGGTGGCGGCAGGGGGGTGGTGGTGACTGTCTGACTGTCAAAGCCCTCTTCATGAATGAAAGAAGGCCTGCTGAAATCGCATGACCTCTCCAATCCATCACGAGGCTTTTTAATCTTTGCTCTTGTCAGGCAATTGAGGTTGAAATGTGAGGTCCGGTGTGCTGTGTACCTGCGTGCCAGGCCCGTGACGGTAGGGACACATAGGAGGCGAAGCAAGCGAAGCGAAGAGAGGCGAAATCCAACCGCCATCAGGTCGTTGCAGCGAATCAAATGGAATGGAACAGTTATGTTGTTGATTTGATTGGGCCGCGGCAGGCGAATTCGCTCCTCATTTGCATAACATTAAACTTTCTTTAATAATTTCGCTCCTGTTCGCTTGCTTTCGCTTGCCATCGCCTGTCTCATAGGAATGAATGGCAAAGTTCGCAAATTCGCGTGTATGTGTCCCTACCGTGAGTGTTCTGTCGATATGAGCTGCTTCGCTCAGATGCCTACACCTAGGGCTGGCTTAACCCATTGATGCCTAAGGCAACTGCAAAAAAGGTGCTGCATGCCTGAGCCCTTTTTTTAAGAAAAGCTGCCCTCAGCCTATAAAAACCCAAATATCTCAGCTTCTGGAGCACATAAAAATATGCACTAAGTTGCATTTAAACACTAAGACGCTCATCTTTCATTAGAATGTGTTTTATTTATCTCAAACAAACAGAGATTTTTAATAAAGTTGTCTCAAATCTCATGAGCCTGAATGTTGCGTAATGTAGCTCCAGGTGCCAGGGCCAATGTTGTGCAACGCAACATCCAACATCAATGGGTTAATGCATAGGCTAGATACTGTATGACTGCATCTTAGGGGCCCCCACCTGCTAGGGGGGCACTGATCGGACTGAAGTGAAGAATTGCAAGATTATGACAAGATGCTGTATTGAAAAAAATCATCTGTTGTGTTGAGTAGACTTGGTAGACATGTTATCCTTAATTTCTAGTTTGTACATTTACACATGTACATGTGTAAATGTGAATTGTAAATTTGTTGCGAAATTTGTCTTCTGTGGATGGGAGGGTTTGGGGGGCACAGCAACCTGTAGCCTAGGGGCCCAACAAGGGCATCTTAACCCATTGCAGTCATGGGTGAGCGG
The DNA here is from genome assembly GCF_034702125.1 of Engraulis encrasicolus. NCBI lineage: Eukaryota > Metazoa > Chordata > Actinopteri > Clupeiformes > Engraulidae > Engraulis > Engraulis encrasicolus. The sequence continues at coordinate 25,654,881 of NC_085874.1, read as the reverse complement.
TTAGGGCGTCAGACTTGCATCCCAGAGGTTGCCGGTTCGACTCCCGACCCGCCAGGTTGGGGGTAGGGGTGGTACGGTTCACAAAATTCACGGTTCGGTTCATATCACGGTGTCAAGGTCACGGTTTTCGGTTCTCTACGGTTCTTTTTTTAGTTCATGATAAATGGTGCACTGGGAATATTAAACAATATTTATATAACTGCAGTTACAAAGTGATGATTTTTTTGGGCAGTACATGAATTGCGGTTTGCCACGAATTGCACGGTTCAGTTCGGTATGTGAATTGTACGGTTTCGGTTTTCGGTGCGGTTTGTGCCATCCCTAGTTGGTGGGGGGGGGTAATCAACCAGTGCTCTCCCCCATCCTCCTCCATGACTGAGGTACCCTGAGCATGGTACCGTCCCATCGCACTGCTCCCCATGGGGCGCCACTGAGGGCTGCCCCCTTGCACGGGTGAGGCATAAATGCAATTTCGTTGTGTGCAGTGTGCAGTGTTCACTTGTGTGCTGTGTCACAATGACAATGGGAGTTGGAGTTTCCCAATGGGCTTTCATTGTATCCTGGAGTGACAAATATGCTGCATTCAGGGTCTTGAGATGTGAGCTGTTTCATTAAAAATGTGGGTATGTTAGAGCTGAATGAGCACATTCTAGTGCAAAATGAAGGTTCTAGCTTTTAAATGCAACTTATTTCATGTTTTTATGTGCTTCGGAGGCTGAGAGGGCACCTTTTCTCAAAAAGGGCTTAGGACAAAATGGGTTAATCAGGCCCTGCCTACAGCAAAATTATATTCCTAACCAGGGCCGCTGACAGCTTTGACCAGACCCAGGAGAAGTCATCTGTAAGGGCCCCCACCCAATAAATTCAATGTAATGAGGACCCAATAATGGGCCCCCCATCTCCCTGGGCCCGGGGCAGCTGACCTCTTTGTCCCCCCTTGTCAGCTTCCCTATTCCTAACCATAACCCCTAGAGGCGTGGTTGTAGTGTATTGTAACGGCTTGGTAGCTGTGCTTGACGGGAAGCTCATATCGACACAACAGCATTAAGGTTGCCAGATGTAACTGATAATACCCATCCCAAAAAAATCTCAAAAACCACCTAGAGGCACTAAATCTTACCCAATTTGGACTAAATTACAGTATATTTTTGTGCACACCTACAAATCTACTTTAAAAACCGCTAATATATATATTGTTTAACCCACAGATGATCGATTTATTGGGCAAGGAACCACATAATTTGGCAACACTGAACAGCAGCCGTTACAAGGAAGGATCAAGAGAGCCCCTCAGCCACCTAGAGTGGCTAACAGATTGGGAAAGAGAGCCATCTGGTGGATAGCAATAATATAGTGACAAACATTTGAACATTCTTGGACATTTCAAATCAATTTAATTCCCATCTGCTGACTTGGCAATACTCTTAAGGGTGTTTTATATATGTGTCACCCGTAGACGGCTGTTATCTTTGTTATCTTTGTTGTCTTTTTTCTGGCTTTAATCTTGTATTTACATGTCAGTTGTGAGGCCCAATTTAGTTTGTTGTTGTTTTGTTTTCAAGGATTTATTTTGTTTGTGCGTGTTTTTTTTACTATTCATTATTATTTTCATTTTTTTGTTATCCATTTAGTTTCTAGTTCAGTGCCTCTGTGGTTGTTTATGTGTGTATGTCAAGGAAAAGTAAAAAACCCAAATGTATCATTTTATCATTTTATCAGTTTGTAGTTGACTGATACCTTCAATAAACATATTAATTCAAAAGACAGGGCTGCTGACATCTTTGGCTGCCTGGGCCATCTGAGGGAAAGTCATCTGAAAGCCACCCCACTCAATACATATAATGCAATGAGGATCCAATTCTGGACATTAACCCATTTTAGCCTGAGACACCTGCAAAAAAGGCCTGCTGAATGCTTAAGGTTATGATGGCCTGACGGTATGAAAGACCCTTTTTAAGCCACCAACCCTGTTTCCTTATGCATAACAAATGTGTACAATGTGACAAGGTCATTTGGTGGTGACTGAATCATTTTCATCTTTTCACATTTCTCTTTGTGTGTGCAGAATCTTCTGATACCATACCAATCCTAGCTCTACTGGGTCTCACATTTTTCTCGCCATTTTACCTACTTTCCCCCATTTTTGGTGTTCTCTGAATCCAGGACTTACAGACAATAATGTTCATATAAACTGCTGATTCCTCCACACAGTGATGATGAGTCATGCTCAAATGACAGAATTAGAATCACAACGCACACACAAAACAAACAAACAGCCACGGCCTCGCATATAAATACAACCACGCATCAGTGGCACTGGCGAAAATGTCCATTACTAAGACAAAGTGTTATAGTTACATTTTTAAGGATCATGGTACGGATTAGCCTAATGGCAAATAAAGCATTGCAACAGCAAGTCTTGGAAATAATAGCTGCTGTCATAATGTTGTGATTTCTCTCTCTGCCTTTCTCCATTTCAGGAATAGTAGGCCTACCTCTCAACTAGAGATGTACAGGATCCAAGATCCGGTTCCAGATCCGGCAGGATAATAGGGTTTTTTACAGGATCCGGATCCGGCAGGATCTTAAGCAGTGGATGCGGTATCCGGCATTTACCTAAAAATCAGGATCTGGTGCATCTCTACTTTTTACATAGCCTAGGCTTCTCAGTCAGTCTTTCACAAACCCAATTGCTGCATGGAGGAAAGCCCTTTGGAAGCGGCCAGTGCAGGCAGTGTGGCAGTAAGCCGATGAGTCTAAAAAATAGTTTGGGCCGACGTAATAAAAGGGGTCCACATGTGCGGGTAGGCTATGTGTTTCAACCCTTTCTTAGGATCCGGTAGGATCTTAAGCAGTGAATCCAGTATCCGGCAGGATCCTAAAAATCAGGATCCGGTGAATCTCTACTCTCAACAGTTGAAAAGAACTAATCATCTCACAGAAACGTCAGGATCTCTGAATGGTTCCTGGGGGGTGGTTCCTCCATGTCTCAGGTGTCTCGAAATGAAATGTGCTGGTACATGTAGCACAGTACTGCCCCAGCAAGAGACTGTCCTGTAGTGTTGAGCGTCATTAGGGGGTCACAAATAATCCAGAATTCCAATTTCCAAATCTTTTCAGCAGACACACCCACTCAGAAAGAAACTGCCCTGTGTAAGCTGTTGACAACTGGACGTCTTTTTGAAATCTATTGGGCGACATACTGTTTATCTATATCATAACGATCAAATGTGTTTGGATAAACAGGGCCGGTTAAATGGAGGTTTTGATCCATGGCTCTTGGACCTGCACTACCCCACAAGAACACACACACACACACACACACACACACACACACACACACACACACACACACACACACACACACACACACACACACACACACACACACACACACACACACACACACACACACACACACACACACACACTGTACCAGGGACTGCACCTTACCTGCACTACCTCAGTCCTATCTACTCCTATTCCTATTCCTATTCTATTATTGTAATGTCTACTGTACATTCTATCAGGCTTGTACGAAATTCCGAATGGAAAGAATTTCAATTCAAAGTAATGCCATAATACGAACACTAGGTGGTGGTGTTCTATGTACTTTCAATGGGTGGTGTTGATCAGTGGTTCCCAACCTATGGGTCGGGACCCACCTTATGGGTCGCCAAAGATCCACAGGGGGTCGCGGAGCCCTCTTGATTTTAAGGGGTTTCATTTTAAATATATATAGCCCATGTTGAATGAAAGACAAAGCATTTAACTAATAAATGCATAGAAGCAACAAATTGTAAGTGCTACATTAAACATTTATTCTATATTTGACCAAAGAGTAATTGAGGAATAAAATAACTAAAATTAGTTTTCGCAGGAAACAGAGGGCATCTTGTGACTCTGTCTTGTGCGGGCGCTCGTGGGGTTGGGTCACCAAAGCTTACAATAGTAAGAACATGGGTCCCTTAAGAAAAAGGTTGTGAACCACTGGTGTAGATTAAATTAAAAGAAATTCAAGGTAATGGCACCACCTAGTGTCCGTATTATGGCATTATTTTGAATTGAAATTCTTTCCATTCAGAATTTCGTACAAGCCTGCATTCTATATATATATCTTTTTTCTGTTTACATGTTCAATGTTAAAAGTTGAATGTTAATGTTAGATGTTAAATGTTCATTTGTACTGTATTCATTATTGACCACTATTGTTACCAGTCCATCGCTGTTACCTGTCATGTCTTGCACTGTATGTCAGTCTGTAAAATGTCAGTCTTGTACTGTATATGTCTTGTCCTGGCATAGTATAGAGAGAAAACGGAATTTCATTCTCCTTGTATGTCTTGTGCATATGAAGAAAGTGACAATAAAAGCTGACTTGACTTGACTTGACTTGAGTGGCATTGGTGGGTCAATTAAATGAACGAAACACCTTGGGGGTAGGGAACTTAGGCTTACAGGAAGGGGTAAACCATAGAACCAATACAAAATCGTATTATTTCTATGGGGGTAAACCTGTTAACAGGTGGCATTCAGTTCAGAAAATGAGCCCCGCAGGCTCTTCTATTAGATAACTTGCATCACATTACATCAAGGATAACTGAACTTGGTTTACTACTGAGCCAGGTTCTTGAAATACCCCCTTTACTTATTCCCAATCTCTCTCTCTCTCTCTCTCTCTCTCTCTCTCTCTCTCTCTCTCTCTCTCTCTCTCTCTCTCTCTCTCTCTCTCTCTCTCTCTCTCTCTCTCTCTCCCAGCAGCACCAAAATAAGGCGGCCACAGACAGACGCCACAGCAGCAGTGACTCCTCGTTCAGACACTGCTCTCTAGTGGCCGTCTGCTGAACTTGGACTGCAGTGCCACTGACAAAGATTTGCTAGTGGAAAGATGAATCAAACCACGCAGGCGTCGCCTACCCAATGCAAAGGTGTGTGTTCAAGTGCAGTCCCCTAAGGGGCCATTGTCCCCTCCTTCTTCTACTCTTTCTGTGCCGTTTGATGGTGGCTTTTAGAAGATGTGCACTACACTACCATCATCTACAGTGCTAAGGGAACTCTGTTTACTCTCAACCTCCGCCGGTCTACTAAGGGGGCGTTTACATGGCGTCTCATGGATCCTGGGAAGTATGGGCTTGACTCGTCTCTGCCTTTTCTAATGCCTCTGCCACTGACCTGCTGGACTCCTGCTTGTAAATGTCGATGATGTTCTCCACCAGTAGGTTGCGCTGCAGGCCGTAGACGCCGTGGCGGTCCAGCACCACCTCGTGCCGGCAGGAGGGGCAGCGGAAGCGGCCGCCCGTGGACATGGCTGAGGAGCCGCGAGTCTGCCACAGCGGGTTGGAGGCCTGGGGAAGGGACAGGGCGGGATAGCCTGATTATCATCGACTTTCAAATCTCTTCAAGACCTGTTCTGACCAAGACCACAACAATTAACGTTTCCCAAACAGCATGGTTGATCCGCCTCCCTATAGGTTTGCTACTGGTGTTTGACTAGTGTCCGACAAAGGCGGTGGAGTTCCAATTTTTTGGGGAGATCAGAAACAATATTTACATTGCTCTTGGCCTGACTAGAAGCAAAGGTGAAGGAGCCGCGACTCTGCCACAGCGGGTTGGAGGCCTGGGGACCAGACAGGGAGGGAGGGAGGAGGGAAATAGGGATGCCATGGCGGTTACATCCCATTGGTCTGACAGCCCGTTAGTCCGACGCACACGTTAAAACTATGCCCAAACCAAAACAATTCCTAACCCTAACCGACATTAAACATGTTCTGTCAGTATACAATTATTTTGGTGTTTGTATTACGTTTGTATTAAGTTTGTAAATATTCACTTTTAATTTATATGACTTGACATGGAGTTACATATTACATACACCTAGGAAGTAGTAGTAATAATTATTAAGTAATTAATTATTAAGTAGTATTAATTATTATTAGTAGTAGCATTACATATATGACATACACCAAGGAAATGTGGACATGGCGGAGGACATGGCGGACTCTGCCACAGCGGGTTGGAGGCCTGGGGGACAGGACAGGACAGGAGGGAAGAGGGAAGAGGGAAGGAGGGGAAGGAAGCCATGGCATGACATGACATGGAGTTACTGATGGAATCTGAATATTGCCCCCAATCTCATATATACCATTTCCATGTCCATGCATTGTTTTATCCGTGCATGTGACATGTCAAGTCAATTTATTTATAAAGCACCTTAAATATAACAGAGGTAGCTGTTCAAAGTGCTGGACAAGTAAGAGGACTTGAAAGAACCCATAGAACACACAGACAGACATACTTTTAGGACACAAGTACTTGACAATAAAATAGAAATAATCACAATCAGTAAAATCTAAAATCATAGCATCATATAGAAAAGAAAAGGTGACCAGGCATTATAGTGAATCTAGGGTAATAAATAACTGGGGGATAAGTTAGCTATGGCAGAACATGAAAGGACAGTTACATAAAACACATTTTAAAAAACTAAGGGGCTGATCAACATTCAGAGAGGAAAATAAAAATCATTTAATGTGACTTCCTGCCGACATAAAGCTGTTGGCTTATGCATTGCCATTTACTTTGATGATTTACTAATTTCACCAACAAGTGTTATGTCTCAGACGATACTGGGTTGTACATAGGCCTCGAGTAATGTTGATCTCTAAAGGTAAACTTTTTTTTTTTTTTTTTTTTTTAAGGAATATAGGAATAGCAGGGACAGAAATCTGGAAATGAGAGAGGCTGTGAACCGTGCCCCTTTGCCTTCACTTCTCTCTCCCATCTGAGCCTGTAGGTACTCAAAACAAAAACAAAGGTGTGCCTTTCAAAAATCTATAAATAGCATCCCTCTGCCTAAACAAACAGTCACAAGAGGAAGCATTTCAACAACGACAACATCAACAACAGCAAAAGCCAACTTAGGATCAGGACCCCGTTTCTCGAAAACATCATTGCTAACCAGTTGCCAACTTAGTAGGTTGCCAATGGAAAATTGCATTGCAACCAAGTAAGTTGCTAACTTAGCTAGCAACGACACTGTCGAGCAATGCACCCCTGGTCCAAACAAAACATTAGCTTCATGTGTCAGTCTGTGGGGATGACCTGAGAAAAGCCATGGGCAATTTATAATCCCCTTGAGAAAAGGCAAGAGAGATCCAGACAGGGTTGGACTGGTGGAGAGGGAGGGCCCGGGCACTTTTGGCTTAAAGCCCCCCCTCATAATTAGTGGCGCAGAACTGATAAACTGGTGGGCCCCGCACTCGTGGGACCATATTTTCAGAAATGTTAAAATCCTGAAAATAGGGGCCCACGAGGGTGTGGGGCGGGGCCCATCGGGAAATGCCCGCTATGCCAGAGGGCCAGTCCAGGCCTGGATCCAGAGAGTGGTGGGGCATGTTCACGTAGAGTGACAGGGGGCAAAAGCTCCTTCTACCAAGGTGCAGATTTTCAGCCACTTGTATCCTGCAGTTGGTCTATTAACACATTGACGCCTATGGCACCTGCAAAAATAGTTGCTGAATGCCTGACCTCTTTTAAAGAAAATCTGCCCTCAGCCTATAAAAACCAAAATATTTCAGCCTCTGAAGCACATAAAAACGTGCAATAAGTTGCATTTAACCCTTGTGTTGTGTTCGTAAGCTGCATACACCTGTGGTGTTCGGGTCATTTTTGACCTGTGATAACAAAACTCAGCCATAAAATACCTAAAAACACTTGTTATCATCAAATATTGTTTTTCATCTCATGGTTAACTTGGTATGTATTCATATCCATGGAAATATTACTTTATGTATTCATCTTTAAGACTTTACAGGTCTTTTATCTTACATTATGCAAATCGTTTTTGATGACCAAAACTATCAAAATCTGCATAAATTCACTATTAATACCTCCTAAAGTGATACAATTCGTCATTATGTTGTCCATGTATTACAGCTGATATGAGAGTACAACAACAACCACATTTATTTTATTAGTTTTTGTCTAATATTAAAAAATATCATCAATAGTGGCATTTGTGGTGTTCGGGTCCAAACCAACCCAAAGCAGGATATAGCAGGATAAAGACCAAATGTCAACTAAATTAGTTTTTCAGTGGATAAAATCAATGTTTAAATATGTTGACTTGGTGTTTTTCCATATTTATATGATTTTAGTGTGGTAAATATACAAAATAACAATTCTGTCAGAGTCACAGCTATTCGGCCAATCTAATGCAAAGATATTGGAAATGAACACCTCAATGAACATGAAAAAAGTCACACTATTCATCTGAATCCCCTATGCCATGAACATGGACCATTATGTCATTGCCACATCAACTTTATGGAAAGTATAAGACCAGTTCTACATGTTTGGGTGCCATTATGAAATTTTGATACTTTTTTTGAAAAAATAATGTGGAAAAATGTATTTTGCAAACAAATGTGCGAAAAAAATCTCATTTTATAATGCAGAAATGGATTCCCTGATGATGAAAACATATAGTAGCCTAGTAGACACCAGAAATACATCTGTACTCCTTTCACAACAGGAGATATGACGTATTGTAGTGTATGGGACTGTCCGGCGGCCATATTGGATTTGTAATATGAAAAAGCTGGCAATTTTTTTTCAGGCAAGAAATATATTTTCCTCACCATAAATCACCAAACTGAAGACAAAGGGTACCCAACAGCTTTTCAGAAATGCATACAACAACAAAAATCTATGCCGGGTCAATTTTGACCCGAACACCACAGATGTAACTTTTTTTTTTTTTTGGACCTTTAAAATTTACTAAAATGATCAAACATATTTTTTTTGTGTTGAAATGATTGTGACTGAGGATTAGATGAAGCCTTATTCCAAGAAAATAAAGGAAAGTGTGTTTTTTTCACACTAAAACTTGAAAATGGGTCAAAAATGACCCGAACACAACATAAGGGTTAAACACTAAGACCTCCATCTTTATCAGAATGTGTTCATTCATCTCAAACAAACAAAGATTTCTAATAAAGTTGTCTTAAATCTCATGAGCCTGAATGCTGCGTAATGAAGCTCCAGGCGCCAGGGCCAATGTTGCGCAACACAACATCAGGCATCAATGGGTTAATCTGACTGATTAGTGTTGTCAAACGGAGGACCCCTCCACATCTTAATTTATAATACTGGTAGGAACAACCTGAAACACTCATGCTTTTCATATTGTTTATCCCTGTGTCCCCAACCCACTCATTTCACTGAATTCCTGCAGTTGGTCTCAACATATTTAGCAGCTTGCTCAAGGTGCGTTTGCAGGTATATAACGTCTTTACTGTTCAAGCTTTGAAGATACTACAAAGGTAAACAATGGGCTCGTTTGTGACGAAACAGTGCTGCTTTTGCTAGGCAGTGGGCATGCACACTTCGCCAGTTTGATGCATTATGATTAGAATTTTCGGTAACACTTTATTTTTTACGGTACAGTATTTACTGTGTACTTTCTGCGTAACAACAGGGTAACAGACGGAAGTTACATGGTATCTAACGGTTAAAAAGGGGGTAATTACAAAGTAAATACTATGTAATACACATATCTCAAGAATTACTATGAAACTACTGCATATGTTCTAACCATCTAATCATCAAACTTCTCTCTGTTACCCTGTTGTTACCCAGTTAATGGTATTTATTTTGTAATTACCCCCTTTTTACTCATTAGATACCACGTAACTTCTCTCTGTTACCCTGTCGTTACCCAGAAAGTACACAGTAATTACATATGGTAACTGTACCGTAAAGTAAAGCGTTACCGAATTTTCTAACCACAATGCATCAAACTGGCAAGGTGCGCATGCTCGCTGCTTAGCAAAAGCAGCACTGCTTCGTCATGAACGAGCCTAGTGTCACTGATGACTTTTGACCTCTCAAGGTGAGCAGAGGTCATATCCTACTTTCCTCCACATCTTAAAATAACGAGCATGCTATGTACTAACTATAGTAGTGATGTCATGCTTTCATCGTCATCACAAAAAACATTTATGGGAGCTTAACCACAGTACTGTATTGTTATCAATATGTTATGTGGATGATCAGCAAAATATGTTGTAATTTCCCCTTTGGGAATTGATGAAGTCAAGTCAACTCCACTCACCTCAAAGGCACTATTCAGAACTTGCTTTGACTTGTCTATAAACATGGAAAATAAATCTGGGGAAGTGGATTGTGTCCCAGTGGTTGAATTTCACCTCCAATAGTGTTGTTTTGGTGATATAGGGCCAATATGTTCTGGGGGCAGCTGTGGCCTAGTGGGGGCAGTCGTGGCCTAGTGGTTAGAGAGTTGGTTTTTCAGTCTAGGAGATGCCGGCTCGAATCCCCCTGACCTCTCCCTACATCTCCAACCATGGCTGAAGTGCCCTTGAGCAAGGCGCCTAACCCCACATTGCTCCAGGGGACTGTAACCAATACCCTAAAAAATAATAGTTGTAAATGGCTTTGAATAAAATGAAAGCGTCAGCTAAGTGTAATGTTCTGTGTTCTTGCCCTCCTGTCCCCTGACAGGCTCCCAAAGTTCCCCAGTGCAGGGGGCCCGGTCTGACCTGGGCGAAAGCGACTGTTGACTCCGTCAAACAGTCTGGTAAAAGCCAAGAGGCATCCGTCTCCGTGGAGGATGGGAGATGGCCTGATCTTACTCTGCCATTTAAATTCATTGGAGTTAGGAATTTAAATTGAAACCCATATTGTACTTTATGACTGTTATGATATAGCCTTCACAAAAGCATACAAATAAGAAAACAAACGTGTGAATATAGCTACCTTAACCAATCAGTAACAGACTTTGTGGGTGAGCTCTGCGTAACCACTCTCAACTGTTTGCTGATTGGCTTTACTGTGAGCGAACCGAGCTAGGAGGGTTTCGCCAGACTAGGTGCAGAGTCAAACTCTTTGCGTGGCGTACATAGAATGGCGTCGCCAGGCTACTCTTGACCCCTGGTAGGCCCCCACAGTTCCCCAGTGTAGGGGGCCCTGGCGCCCCCTTTCCCCTACATGCAGCAGCAGGTGTGGGCTCAACTACTAAGCTGAGTGAGTGGGTGTGTGGGTGAGCGGTTGACAGGGCTGGACTGGCCATCTGGCATAGTGGGCATTCCCGGTGGGCCCTGGACCCAAAATCCCCCCCCCATTTCTGAAAATAGGGGCCCACAAGGGTGCAGGGCCCACTGTTGAGTCAGCTCTGCGCCGCTAATCATGAGGGGCCCCTTTAAGCCAAAAGTGCCCGGGCCCTATTTCTCCCCTACTTCAGCCCTGGTTGTTGAGTAACTTCTTTTTTTTCTCAGTCTGACACACAAGTTTGCCATCAAACACTGAAAAAGACCCAGCACTTCACCTTCCACATTAACACCAATAAAACTACTGTAAACAACCATCCACATCCAACATGGAATCAGTTTACAAGTAACCCTTTTATCTTCAAAGGTAACCATTAAAACGGATATGTCAGTCCATTAGGCCTTCACAGTCCATGTACAGGTATGTGGATATGTTTTTCCCTACATGTAAATGGAATTTGAATTTTAGAAATCTCCTCTTTAAACTCTAGGTCTTTAACATGAATAACAGATATCAGCAGTATCTGGATCCCTGAACCCCATATTGAATGAATTAGGGGTAGGGTTGGAGATAAATAGGCCTACAGAATATTACTATGTAGTGATTTCTGAAAATATATTTACTCTGACATTTATATCTTAATGGTGAACACAAACAACAACAGCAACAACAACAAAAAACACACAAAAACTCAACGTGCGTGCTAGATGCTACACTGCAGGCCAGCTCCGCCGGTCTTGCCACTGGAGGGGCAACAGTGCTCTGGATCTCCTTCATCTAACTCAGTGTTTCTCAACCTTTTTTGAACAAATGCCCCCATGGCCTCATCACAAGCCTCCCAACAGCCCCTTGAACCCATCATAAGCCTGACAAACGCCCTCCGTAGTATTAAAAATGAAATGGACTAATGCTCCCCAATGGCAACTAAGCACCGCCACCTCTCAGTTGTATCCTTCTCAACGCCCCCTGGGGGGCTGTACCGCCCCCGTTGAGAAACACTGATCTAACCTTCCCTTAACAACACCCCTGGAATTCTTTCTTTTTAAACAATTTATTAGTGGAGTAGGAAGAGCCCAAACAATTAAATCACAAACGAATAGTCCTGTCTGCTTTGCATTTACTGCTCCAACCTGCAGTATGTTGCTTCACCTCATCACAGCAATTCAGCTCCCCAACCTGCCCCGCCCCCCATTTACACCTGTGAATGCGAAATCTTCCCAAATCTTCCGTCTGTTTTTTTTTTTTACGTACAGTACAGTGCAACCACTGCTGCCATGCCATGGTCACCTACCTGGAAGACGTCACTAGCGCACTTACAAAAAAACCCCTAGCTAACCCTTCTTTGCATCTGCACTTGTTGTTCTGTATATTCCCTGTGCACTTTGTATCTGCTAGTGATGTTGGCTATGATTCTGACCTTGTTTGTAAGTCGTTTTTGGTTATAAAGCGTCTGCCATATGCAAAGTAATGTCATGTAATGTAATGCAAGTAGGCCTATTGGCAGAGGACGCGCTCAACTTCTTGGAAAACCGAAAAGCTTTTGGGTGCGAGATAAAAAGCGTCAACTTAAGGAAGAAGAAATCCGCACTCACAAACTGCGTCTCATTATTTGATGAAGGCTTGTTAGCCGAAACGCGTTTGCTTTTTGGACATGGTGGTAATATAAATAAATAATGAGACGCAGTTTGTGAGTGCGGATTTCTTCTTCCTTATGTAATGTAATGCAACCACTGCCAGTGCCATGCCACGGTCACCTACCTGGAAGACGTCACTAGCGCACTTGCGGCAGAGGTTGTGCTGGCAGGGTAGGATGACCACGGGCTTGGTGAACATCTCCAGGCAGATGGGGCAGATCAGCTGCTTCTCCAGGTTGTCCATGGAGGAGCTTGACTCCCCCGCCGGGGGCTTGAAGCCCAGACCAAAGTTCATCTTGCTCCTCTTCAGAGATCAAATAAATAGCCCTTGTTCTATACTGGAAATAAAAAAGGTTCCAAATCTAAATGCGGTCCAAAAAGATCTTGAAGCCAGAAGGTGGGAGAGGAGGAAAAAAAGGAGTTGGAAGAAAAAGAAGATGAAGAAGAAGAAGAAGAAGAAGAAAGACAGACAGAAAGAAAGAAAGAAAGAAAGAAAGAAAGAAAGAAAGAAAGAAAGAAAGAAAGAAAGAAAGAAAGAAAGAACCCTCTAAAATTGGACAAGAAAAGGGAGAAGTAGAAGTTGAGAGAAGATGCGGATAGGAGGATAAGAAGATTATGAGGATGAAGAGGGTGATCAAATGTAAAGAAGAAGAAAAGAAAAAAAGGGAATAGACTGGCTGGACTGATGCCTCCGACTGACTGCCAAAGCTGTGTTGTTATGTTATTCCTTCCTTGTAGATGCCTCCTGCATCCCGGTAGCGCCTGACTCTGCTACCTCGTGGGGGCTCGACTACTGGCACTCCCTCTCTCTCTCTCTCTCCCTCTCCCTCTCCCACTCCCTCTCTCTCTCCCTCTCCCTCTCCCTCTCCCACTCCCTCTCTCTCTATCTCTCCCTCTCCCTCTCCCTCTCCCTCTCCCTCTCCCTCTCCCTCTGCCTTGTTGATGATGATAAGCCAGGCCCCCTCCTTGATAGGTTAATTTTAGTTTGCTGTTTGCTCTAGGTTGGGTTACTGTCAAAACTTTACTGGCCCTCCGTTCCAACTTCACCCCACACCGCACCCCACATCTCCACACACACACACACACACACACACACACACACACACACACACACACACACACACACACACACACACACACGCGCACGCACGCACGCACGCACGCACGCACGCACAGGAAAGCAGACAGGTGAGGACAAACAGGTAAATTGTCCCTGGGCTCCATTGGGCCCTTGATGCATTGTCTGTATTGGGGGGGGGCTTTCAAATGACACACACACACTCACACACACACACACACACACACGCACACACACACGCGCACACACACGCACAGTCACACACACAGAACCGGGATTCCACCACTCACGGGATTATGAGACGCGTGGACAGAGGGATGGTGTGTGTGTGTGTGTGTGTGGGCGAGTGGCAGAGATTCCTCTATCCATTTTTATCTTCTGCAACCTGATAGGAGTGAAGAGAGGAGTTGCTAGCTTGTTTGGTTCGCTACTTCATTGGTTGGATTGGGATGGGATGGGTGAATGGACGGCTCGGTTGGTTGGCTAAAGGGCTGCCTGGATGGCAGGCAGGCAAGCAGGCAGGCAGGCAGGCAAGCTGGCAGGGGCAGGAGAGGAACATTTGGTCCTCTTGGATCCGAGGGATCCGGGGGTGGGGGTGTGTGTGTGTGGGGGGGGTGTGTGTGTTGAACGCTGCCTGACGCCAATGACAACAGACTCTAAAAACAAAACCACCGTACAGCGAGCGGGTGAGCAAGAGAGTCAGTCAGGCCACACTAGTATGTCCACATGCCTGCAGCACAGTGTTGCCTAATGCCCAGCGGTGACATCAGTCTTTAGAAACATCGTTGCCAGATGAGACCGATGATTTCAGCAAAATAAAAGCTCAAAACCCACCTGAAATCGCTAAATTCTGCTCAATTTGCACTAAATTCTAATGATTTCCATGGCCATAAATTTGCAGAAAAAAAACCTACCAAATGTCCCTTTTACCCATTTTTACCCACAGACGGACATCCTAAGCAGCCCAATTGGGCAGGAAACCACAAAATATGGCAGCAATGGTTAGAAGTCACCTTTCACCGTTACACTCAAAGCATTCTGTTTTTTCTGTTACCTTTGAACATAGCTGTACTACAAATTACATGCACATGTACATAGTCTAATTCCAAATTTGTAGTCTTAGGTCTGTTCACTGACAGAGTCTGTGAAGTTTATTTTAAAATGGATTTGAGACATTATTTGCATTTTTCGGAAAATGTAACAGTATTCTGTAAAGGAGAGAGAATGGCTATTAGATAATCAAGTCAAGTCAAGTCAAGTTTATTGTCAATTTCTTTACATGCACTGGTCATACAAAGAATTTGAAATTGCGTTTCTTGCTCTCCCATGCAGACATAGACTAATCTAGGTAAGGACATAGACAGTATAGACATAGACAGTACTCATACATGGACATAGACAGTATGGACGTAGACATTGCTCATACAGACATTTAAAGTGCAAGATTGGACAACAGAAGACTTGTAGACATACATTAAGAGGAGGTATTTTGTTGTTCTTTTTCTAAAAGTCCTTTATAGCGTTCTGACATAGTAATAGTAGCATTTGAAGAAATAAATAATTAAAAAAGGTTTTTATTTAAATACACCAGCAGCAGTATGTGTGTGTGTGTGTGTGTGTTTGTATGTGTTTTGTGTGTGTGTGTGTGTGTGTGTGTGTGTGTGTGTGTTGTGTGAGTGTGTGTGTGTGTGTGTGTGTGTGTGTGTGTGTGTGTGTGTGTAGCTTCAGTGCAGCGAAAGTGCGGTGTGCGTCTGTGTGTGTGTACCTGTGTATGTGTGTGTGTGTGTGTGTGTGTGTATGTGTGTGAGTATGAGTTGTGTGTCAGTGTGTGTATGTTTGGGTTTAGTGCAGAAAGTGCGGTGTGCTTGTGTGTTGTGTGTGTGTGTGTGTGTGTGTGTGTGTGTGTGTGTGTGTGTGTGTGTGTGTGTGTGTGTGTGTGTGTGTGTGTGTGTGTGCATGTGTATGTTTTGAGTTAGTGCAGGTTGAAAGTTCAGTCACAGATGTAGTAGTGCAGGTGGAATGTTCAGTCACAGATATGGTGGTGGGGATGAGGGGGGGAGCGTTGTCAGTGGCCTGGCTGGCTAGAGGCTGACAGTGAAGGGAGAGTGGGTTGAGTGTTCAGTATCTTGATTGCTTGATGCATCGTGCTGCTTGCAAGCCTGGTGTTACGGGAACGGAGGCGCCTGTACCTCTTTCCAGAGGGCAGGAGGCTGAACAGTTTGTGTGCAGGGTGGCTTGTGTCTTTGATGTATCATCAGTGCTTTTTCGGGTGAGGCGTGCGGTGTAAAATGTCCTGCAGGGAGGGGAGTGGTACTCCAATGATCTTCTTCGCTGTGTTCACAACACGCTGGAGTGTCTTCCTGTTTTCTCCGTGCAGCTTCCTCCCCACACTGTGATGCAGCTGGACACGACGCTCTCTATGGTTCCTCTGTAGAATGTTGTCATGATGGAGGGTGTAGCACTTGCCTTCTTTAGTTTGCGCAAGAAGTAAAGACGCTGATGGGCCTTCTTCGCCAGTGATGTAGTGTTGGTGGTCCAAGAGAGGTCGTCGCTGATGTGCACTCCAAGGAACTTGGTGCTGCTCACTCTCTCCACAGCATCACCGTCGATGGTCAGTGGTGGCAGTTGTTTTTGGGACCCTCTGAAAAGTTGACAACAATCTCCTTGGTCTTGTTGACATTCAGCAGGAGGTTGTTGTCTTTGCACCATCTGGCCAGCAGTCTACTTCTTCTCTGTAGTGGGTCTCATCGCCCTTAGTGATGAGGCCCACCAGTTGTTGTATCATCCGCAAACTTCACTAGATGGTTAGTGCTGTGGGTCGTTGTGCAGTCATGTGTCAGCAGCGTGAACAGCAGGGGGCTGAGAACACAACCTTGCGGAGCCCCCGTGCTCAGGGTCAGGGTGCTTGAGGTGTTATTCCCTACCCGTACTGCTTGTGGTCTCTGCATCAGGAAGTCCAGCAGCCAGTTGCAGAGGGAGGTGCTGAAACCTAGTTTGTCCAGTTTTCTGATGAGTTGTTGTGGTATTATGGTATTAAATGCTGAACTGAAGTCAATGAACAGCATTCTCACATATGAGTCTTTATTGTCCAAGTGGGTGAGGGCTGGATGGAGGGAAGAGCAGATTGCATCCTCCGTGGATCGCTTGGCTCGGTATGCGAACTGGTAGGGGTCCAGGGTGGGGGGTAGGGTGGCTTTGATGTGTGACAGGACTAGCCGTTCGAAGCACTTCATGATTATGGGCGTCAGTGCTACAGGACGGTAGTCATTGAAGCATGATGGTGATGATTTCTTCGGCACGGGTATGATGGTAGCAGCTTTGAAAAGTGATGGGATGACTGCTTGCTCCAGAGAGATGTTAAAGATGTCTGTTAAGACATCCTTCAGCTCTTCTGCACAATCCTTCAACACTCGGCCAGGTATGTTGTCTGGGCCATCTGCTTTGCGTGGGTTGATGGTGTGTATTATGGTGTGTAATGAGGAGCATATTACTATTGTGCACAGAAATACTAAGCCTAAAGGTGGGTTTAACATGATTTAATCATTCCTGTCATACTATGATATAGCCTACTATAATGCTAACACACTATTCCACATCTTCGATGCATTATGCATCATTATGTTGGAGAGGGAAAATGGTCTAGCATTGGTCAGGGCCCTCACTCAGGGTTGAAGGGAATCAGAAGCATAATCATTATCGTTTAAGTCATAACTGTAATCTGAGGCTGAACCCCCATCTGTTAGGGGAACTTCTCACTGTCATGACTCCACCCCCCACCCCCCTTTCCTGGCTCGCCGTCCCTCTTTGAGACACACTTAGTTAGTCTCTCTTTCCTCCCCTTTTCACTGTTCTTTGAGAAGCAGTGTCTCTCTTCTCCTCTCCTCACTCTCCTTCCCATCTCTTTGAGACACACATTGTGCAAGGCCAGACTAATGCACAGGCTTATGGCTGCAGCCAAGGGGCCCCACCTGCCAGGGGGCCCGTGTTTGGAAATATGGCAGAATTGACAGGGATGTAATATTGAAAAATGAATCTATTGTATTGGGTACAGTTGGTAGATTCCTGTGTTCTCCTTAATTCCTAGCTCATAATTACGACACTGTGTTCCTCTTTTCCTCACCCTTCCCCTTTCAGAGGCATTGTGTCTCTCCTCCCCTCCTAACTCTCCCTCTTTCAACTTGGACTGGTAATCTAGCATACAGGGCATTTCTCGGTGGGCCAACAGTCCTCAGGGCCCAATGCTATTGTGTGTGGGTTTTTTGCATGTTTTTGCATCCTAGCATCTCTATAAGAGGGTATGTCTGTCCATCGGTCCGTCTATCTGTCCGTCTGAAACGCTTTCTTTAAATTGTAATTCCCTCCTGTGTCCACAAGGCGGCAGTGCATAGATGGACGCATCTTTGTCTGCCTGTCGGACTTGTTCCTAAAATGGACCACAATTCAGAGGGTCTTGCTCTCCCTCTTTGAATTGTTCTCTCTCTCCTTTCCTCCTCACTCTCCCTCTTTGAGACTCGGAGTCTCTCTCTCCTTCCCTGCTCACTCTATTTGATATGCTGTATATCTCTCTCTCCTCTCCTCCTCAGTCTCCCTCTTTGAAACCCTATGTGGGTCCATTCCAGTATCCCAACTCACTTCCTTGGCTTGTGCTTGTGGCCTCCTGCTTCACAGCCTCTGTGGAGAAAAGAAGAAAACATCCCCGCTGTCGGCCTAGGCACAACTTCTGGGGAACGTTTCCCCATTCAACATCCCAATCACACATGAGAAAATATTTTTAATTTTAATTGCACTTTTGCGAGATATTGCATTAAACTTTGATCGTCAATGATGTCTTGCAACGTCATCACAAGGCTACAAGCACAAGGGAAGACGGGAAATTATTGAAGCGGACCCTGTCTCTCTCACTCTCTCTCTCTGTGCATTCCAATATGCGACCTTGCGTCCTCCACTTGTGCTTGTGGCCTCATGTTTTGCTGATGCCACGCCTCCGTGGAGAAAACAGCTAAGTCTCCCCGCTGTCAGCCTAGCAGCCACAACAATTTTTCAGGGACTATTCTTCATTCACCATCCAGTTTGCAAATGAGAAAATGACTTTACAACTGAGCTTTTGCGAGACATTGAAATATAATGCTGTTGTCAGTGATGTCATCACGACATATTATTTCCTGGCACGAGGCCACAAGCACAAGTGGAGGACGCAAGTCCTCATATTGGAATGCACACCCTGTGCGATGTGTGACGAAGTGGCTATCAGGGTTGCCAGATGAGACTGATGATTTCTAGCCCAAAAAATGTTCAAAACCCCCCTGGAATCACTCATTTCCGCCCAATTTTAACTAAATTCTACCAATTTCTATGGCCATAAATCTGCAGAAATATCCGCCCAAATGCCCCTTTTACCCCATTTTTTATTCGCAGCTGGTCATCCTAAGCAGCCCAATTGTGGCAACGCTGGTGGCTATAGACTGACGGCTATATCTACAGGGAACCGAGCCTAAGCCCTTAATGAGCTTAGCCGCGCTAAGTATAGCAAGAACAATGCAAGTTCTGTAGGCCAGTGGAGATGGGCCTCCAAGAAGAAGTTCATTCACACTTTACCTGGGCTATTAACCTTAAGTTGCCCCCCTGTTGACCCGAATGCACTTCTAGGACCTTCGTGGAAAGACTTAGTAGTCACGGTATCCTGCCGTGTCCACAATAACATTGTCAGTTTATGAAAAAAGTTATGTTGGATATTGGTTTGGCAGGTCACAAATTTATTGTAAAATGTATTGATTAGGCCTATTTGGCGGTATCCAGTTTTACAGTAAATGTTGAAGCTATTTCACTGAAAAAAATGACAAGAATCTCAGGAGTCATACAAAACAGATAGCCCTGAGCCTGCATGCCATATCAGGCCTCTGTTCTTTCATTAACAAGGCACAAACGGGGGTGAGTTTTTTTTCCCCCCTCACTTGACTTCGCAGGCATTTTCAAAGGCCAACTTCACACATAAGTGTGAGGCCATGACAGCTAAACAAAAAAGGTCCTGTGGGAGCCTGGTGATAATAGAAGGTCTCCTCTCCCCATACCAAGCTCATACCAGCCGACTGTACTTGCAGGGAGGAGGCTGGCCTGGGATCAAAACGGCCCTGGCAATTTGGCTTAAACTGTCCCCTTACACATACAATGCAAGCCATCTTCATACTACATCCTGCATGACTCAGTCCACTGTATTTTGAAGATGGACCAATGGACCAAACTAGTGTTTCTCAACAGGGGCGGTACCGCCCCCCAGGGGGCGTTGGGGAGCTCTAGGGGGCGTTGAGAAGGATACAGCTGAGAGGGGCGGAGCTTAGTTGCCATTGGGGTGCATTAGTCCATTTAATATTTCAATACTAAGGGGGGCGTTGTCAGGGTTATGATGAGTTCAAGGGGGCATTGGAAGGCTTGTGATGAAGCCAAGGGGGCGTTTGTTCAAAAAAGGATGAGAACCACTGCTCTAAACTAAACCTGTTGGCCAGGCCCGAAAAAAACCAACAAAAAAACAACAAAGGAAAAAATATATCTAACAACAGCATTTGCCTGGGGACAGTTGGCCCAGCCAGAGGCCCTGTGTAGGAATGACGTCAACCAAACCCAAGCTCAGTCACAACTGCTGTAACTGGCTGCTACAAATTGTGGTGCCTTCTCTGTTGCAACAGCGCAGTACTAGGGTTGTGTGCGTGAACGTTTTAAATTCAGTATGTAACAAAATCCAACGAAAATGGCCAATGACATACTAGGACACAGTGAATTACATCTCTTGACCTCATTTTCCAATTGGGTACGAGAACCCGAATGCTCCAACAACCCTCTGGGTTAGAGACTTATGCCTCTTTTCCACTGCCGTTTTTCAGGTAGGCATACAGCTTCACACAGCGCGACTCAGCTGCCAGTTTTTGCTTTTCGAATAGGCACGACACAGCTCAATCAAAGAATCGTCTAGTACGATATGTTAAAACCCACCCATCCAATGCAAAGGAGTGTGCTCAAAATTCGGTCTCCTAAGGGGGCGTTGTCCCTCCTTCTTCTCTTTTCGTGGTGTTTGCACAAGACGTGCACTATCGCCATCTACAGCGCTAAGGGGACTCCATTTATTCTCAACCTCAAGACTCCGAAGGTCTCCTAATCGAAGGTCTCCTAAAGGGGCGTTCACCCGACGTAAAGTGGATACCGGAAAAGAACCTGCCTGATTCATCTCTCTCTCATATACTATTCTCTGGCTCAATCGTAAAGCAAAAAGTGGTGGCTGACTCGCGCTGCAGGCCTACCAGAAAACCGGCAGTGGAAAAGAGGCATAAGTGCAAGTTTGGTACACTAGGGACCCGAGTTTGAAGCTGGGCGAGATGGGAGTCAGTTCTTCCATTTCCACTACAATCGGTTTAGAAAGAAAGAACACAAGACAGCATTTACAAATCCCCCCAACATATCCTTTTTATTCATTTAGAGTTTTCAATTTTATAAATACACATTTACATGTCAGTTCCGTCCATTTTGGGACTTGCAATGTTACGGACAGTAGTGGACACATGACCTAAAGCAATGACAAAAATAAAACCAAAGGGAAAAAAAAACAAAAAACAAACAAAAAAAATCAACAAGAAAAACAAGAAAAAAAGTTGAAGTGGGTGAGAAGGTTGTTTCAGTGAGCGTCCCAATTCTCTCGGTCTGTCTGGTCTGGTATATCACTGCTGAGTTACTCTCTATGGACTAGATGGCTACAGGCCTTGGTGCTCATGACCCATGACATGAGCCCAGTGGGGCTTTAGGGCGTTAGAAGAAGAGAAGAGGGCAGAGTCTGATCACATGTCACACGGTACATGCATGCATACTGTACACAGCCCTCTCATTCCACATTTGGCCACAGGGCCGCAGTCTGTTGTACAGTACTAAACAAAAAAAACTCCACACACGCCATACACACACAAAAACACATTAATGCATCGAGTATGGGCACATGACGGGCATTTGTTATATTAAAAAAACCTTGGGTTAATGTTATTACAACAACTCAAATTGAATCAGAACAATATTCATATATTTGTTTTAAAAATGTGGTTACCACAGGGGTTACAAATGGCGTTTGTGCCCACGTTGGACTCTGCACATGGAAGGTGAGCATTTACTGGGACTAAATTGGCAGATGCAAGATGGCGATATAGTGGGGGGCGAGATGAGATTTACGGTACGCTCATAGGAGGTAGAACATGAAACTAGAGGTGACACAGCAATTTGCAACAGTAGTGGAAAACAGCAGATGCATCCACCATCTTGTGTAGGTACCTTCAGTCAATGCAAATCAATGGAGGACACCTCTGTAAAAAAAAAAAAAATTGAACCAAAACAGTGTGAATGTGAAGTGACTCATTAATCAAGGACCAGATTTGAAATGTCAGGCTAAATATCTACTTAAATCATGAGTCGATAAAATACACATTAAAATCAGTTTATATTCATTATGTAGATATTTAGCCATACACTTCAACTATTGTCCTTGTACAGTGTGTTCATGGAAATTTTCACGTTAAGTCATTTCATGACAGGTGAGCTCCCTTCTCCATTAGGGTGGATTCCAATATGCAGACTCCCGTCCTGAACCTGTGCTTGTGGCCTCGCGTTTCGCTGGTGCCCCGGCCTCCGCGGAGAAAACAATTACGCTTCCCTACTGTCAACCTGTCCACAACAACTTTTGGGGGACTATTCTTCACTCATCATACTGATTGCAAATGAGAAAAAAATGACTTTAGAATTGCACTTTTGCGAGATATTGAAATACACTTCTGTCGTCAGTGACGTCATCGCAAGGCCACAAACATGCGAGGGAGCCAGGGAGGACGGGAGTCCGCACATTAGAATGCACCCTCACATTTCTCAGGTCTACCTCCAAATAAGGGCTGCCAGGATTTCCGTGAAAAAGGGGGGGCGGGGGTCACCTCTAGTCTAATGTTCTACCTCTATGGGTATGCTTCACAAGAACAAGAGTGTACAAAGGAACTGATTGGTAGACTTGACTGCCGGAGGGGGAGGGAGTAGATCGTGTGATTGACAGCACACAGAGCTTATGAACAAGCAGGTGCTCGCAAATCTACACTTGAATTGGGGTGATGATTGCTTTCATGTCAGGGGAAATGTAATCAAACAGGTAGCTGCGGAGATGACTTTCCTTTTGATGGGTAACGGCTCACACTGCTTAGGAAAAAAAAGTAGGTACACGCCGACAACACCAAAGTCCTCAAACCTGAAAACCCACACTGGAATGAAATATGACAACAGTAGTACATGCTTGGGTACAGTACCGATAGAGTATAAAAAAAACAAAACGTCTCTCTCTTCCAAGGTGCATTGTTATCGAGAGTTACACAATATCCTGACGCGCCTACTCAGTCACGTTAATATCGGGTTTGTACTGTACAGGACTGACTGACATACAGCTGAGGAAGAGCCCGACTGATGACGGGAACTGACAGCTGATACGTTACAGATACTTTACAGAAGACGTTGAGCAACAACGAGGAAAGGCGCATACATAAACATCATAAGAAAAAAAAAACCCACCTGCATGTATTTCAAGAGCAACCCAGAGGAGGAAGTCCTTGCATAATAAATATGTTAGTTGCTAAAAATGTACCGAAGGGACAGAAAAAAAAAAAAAGCACAGCAATGCTTTGAAATTTGGCATGGTATCTTACACTTGTTTGAGCATTAGTGGCTTCCCGCATCTGTGAAAAAAAACAGACTACTGTAAAATGCATATGGCTAAACATACGAATGCTCAGCTGTTCAGCTGTGTCTGTTAAAAAATATTTTCGCATGACATGAACCAAACCAAAACCACATGGAACCAAGAAAAAAAAAACATGTACAGAAGAAAACTTTCTTTGAAATGTAAATGCATCAAATGTGTCTTGCAGAATGGAAGCCATTTGACCCCAAGTCACAGGGACATCCCCCCCCCCCCCTCGTGGTTCCTAGATATGTGATGCGTCAGTCCGCCAATGAAACACTGCTCCACAGACAGGATTGATGGGGAACCTGTAGGTGACTCTAGTCTCACTCTGGTGACTCTAGGTGCTCACTCTAGTCTTCGCTGGGAATAATAATAAAAAAAGATGTGCTGGTACCAATTTGCTTAGGGCTGATGGAAGAAAGAGAGAGCGAGAGAGCGAGAGATAGAGAGAGAGAGAGAGAGAGAGAGAGAGAGAGAGAGAGAGAGAGAGAGAGAGAGAGAGTTAGAGAGAGAGAGTGCAAGAGAGAAAGAGAATGGGCTAGACCATGTAGCTGTACAGTTAAAAAGCATGCACACTAAAGGTATTGCATGCACAGTTTGGCGAGCCATCCTTTTTTTTCTCTTCCGCCCCATGCTAGTTTGAAGACTTTGGCCCCTCTACGTTTAAGCTCCACCAACAGTAGACAGAAGGAGAGAGGAGAGAGGGAGGGAGAAAACAGAGGGGAGAAAAGAATTCTCTAGCAAGTTTAGTCTACTAGAGCACACTTACTCCAGGAAAGAGGGCAGGAAACAAAAATGCATATAGTCAAGGGAGAGAGAGAGAGAGAGAGAGAGAGCGAGAGAGAGAGAGAGAGAGAGAGAGAGCGAGAGAGAGAGAGATCAGATTGCATGTTTTGCATACTGTCTGTGTATGCTACGTCAGGTGTGTGTGCGTGTGTGTGTGTGTGTGTGGGGGGTTGTGTGTATGGATGCATGTCCACACGCACAATTTGTGTGCAAGGGTCTGTCTGTCTTCATAGGTCCAGGCATGTGGGTGGATGTTGAGTCAGTTTGGCAGCAAAAGGAGTCTCTATCTCTCACAGTACATGCTGCCAAGGGAGGTACTCGTCCTCACCCTCCAGTGCCTTGGCATAGGGCCGCAGGGCAGGGGAACGGAAGCAGGTGGGGGTGGGGGTGGGGCTGGCGGCGGGCCGTGGCTAGGGGTGGAGGACACTGGTGCGGTGTCCACCCATATGAGGGGAGGGGGCACGACGACAGAGGGAGCACCACCCAACCAGAGCATGGATGGACTCCACACACCTCCTGTCTTTACTAGGTGTGTGTGTGTGTGTGTGTGTGTGTGTGTGTGTGTGTGTGTGTGTGTGTGTGTGTGTGTGGTGAGCGAGCACCTCCCATGTTTAGGTGGGCTGGGTGTGTGTGCCTGTGTGTGGTTTGGGTGTGTGTGTGTGTGTGTGTGTGGTGAGCGAGTACTTCCCATCTTTAGTTGGTCTGGGGTTGATTGGGGTTGGCAGATGGATCCAGAGTGTGTACCGGTATGTGGGGCGGCTTGGTGGATGGTCCAGGGGGTTGGGGACTGGTGGGACTGGCGGCCCACGGCTGGTTGCTGACAGGGGGGGTAGTGAGTGAAAGTGCTAGTAAATGGATCCAGGTGGTGGTTTAGCTGGTGGGCAGGGCCGCTGACCCCATTGGCTGGGCCCGGGACAAAGACATTTGAAAGGGCCCCAAACCCAATCAATACAATGTAATGAGGATCCAATTCTGGGCCCCCTTTCTCCCTGGGCCCGGGACAAGTGACCCCTTTGCATCCCCCGTGGAGGCTTCCCTGTTTTTGGGTGTCCCACTGGAGTGGATAGCGGTGGTGGGTGGATCCCCTCGGGGGTGGGGGCGGGAGTTGCGTGGGTTGGTGTGCGTCCCCATGCTGTTTGATGAGGTAAGGGGGCCGGGGGGGTGTGAAGCTGGTGGTGGACGCATACAGGGGGTGGGGGGGTGGGGGGGGGGGGGGGGGGTGGGTGGGAGGGGTGACCGATGCGATGGGCGCCCCAGTGATGGTTGACGCGGGAGGGGGGCACTTGAAGCTGGTGATGGTAGAAGGATCCAGGGGGTTTGGTCGGTGGGCATACCCTTGCTCGATGGTGTCAGCTGGGTAGTGAAGTTGCCAGTGGATCCAGGGAGTGGCTCAGTGGACGCTTGACTGCTGGTTGGTGCGGGGTGGTTAATATATGGACTGGGCCTTAGTGGTTGGTAGGTGGGTCGGAGGGGAATACGGTTGGTGCACTGGCGCAACGCAAGTACTTCAGGCCCCCCGGCAAGCTACCAAGAATGGGCCCCCAAACGAAAAAAAGAGGGCCTAATATCACGTGGAGGGGGCCCGTTTCTTCAAGTCAAGGGCCCATGTGGGCCCTTCACCTCGTATGGGCCCACCTGCCTCGTGAGGCCTGCGGGGGTATACTTACGCCCATGGGTTGGTGGTAGATGGGCTGGGGATCCTCGGTGGAGGCCCCCACGGCTGGTTGGTGAGAGGGGGGTTGTGAAGTTGATGGGAGGGGTTGAAGTGTTGGTTGATGGGGAGGGTGTAGTTAGTCAGTTAGTATGTGGACCGGCGGCGCTCGGTGGTTGGTGGGCAGGTGGGCGTTGTAGTACAAGTTGGCGGTGGATAGGCCGGGGCGGGGCCACGGTTGAGGCTCTCACTGTTGATTGGTGTAGCTGGGCTGCCTGGCTGCAAAGTGGGTGGTCTCGGCAGAGGAGGAGGAGTTGACATTGGAATGCGGCTGGATCACAATAGGGGCGCCACGGGCTGCACACGAATGAGAGAGATGGAGGGAGAGAGAGACAGGAGGAGCGGAGGGCGAGAGAGAGAGAGAGAGAGAGAGAGAGAGAGAGAGAGAGAGAGAGAGAGAGAGAGAGAGAGAGAGAGAGAGAGAGAGAGAGAGAGAAAGAAAGAAAGAAAGAAAGAAAGAAAGAAAGAGAGAAAAGACAGCGGGAGAGATGCAAAAAAGAAACATGTTAGAGAGTGTGATACTCTAATACACCGCATTCCACATTATTACGCAAATGACATTTTTCGCTGTTTCCCCAAATAATCAATACAAATGACAGTCGTCATAATTTTCAAGTCATCAGCCATAAGAGTACAATTAAAGCGTTTTTGAATGAACCTCCCAATGATAACGGTATTTTTTAAAATATTAAAAAACTTAAAATGCCCAAAATGCTCTGTTCCAAATTATTACGCAAAACAGTTTTGTAGTGTTGTTATCCAAATTTCTTTCTTCTTTTCCCATTTACATCAAAACAGTGGGCATTTGGTACCATCTAAATTACATTTCAATGTTCAAAACATGGTTATAAGCTGTAACTGGAATGCTGCATTTAACATTGAAGTCAATGGCAGGGCATTGCATGGGAATTATGGAAGCCCAGATATCCTTGATGTTTTGCTCTCAGCTGTTTTTGTTTGTTTGGTCTGGTGACCCACACTTCACTCTTCAATATACCCGTAGATTTCCCTGCCACGTTTAGGTGCTTTGAAGGTGATGACGTTCTAACTCACCAGACATAACATCCCATTCGTTTTCAATGGGGTTTTATGTCTGGTGAGTTAGAATGTCGATACCACCAAAGCACCTACAGGTGGCATAGAAATCTACGGGTATATTGAAGAGTGAAGTGTGGGTCACCAGACCAAACAAGCAAAAACAGTTGAGAGCAAAGCATCAAGGATATCTGGGCTTCCATAACTCCCATGCAATGCCCTGCCATTGACTTCAATGTTAAACGCAGCATTCCAGTTACTAAGACAAAGAGCTTATCACCAAGTATTGAACATTGAAATGTAATTTAGAAGGTACCAAATTCCAACTGTTTTGATGTAAATTGGAAATTTGGATTACAACACTACAAAACTATTTTGCTTAATAATGTGGAACAGAGCATTTTAAGTTTTTTATTATTTAAAAAAAATACAGATATCATTGGAAGGTTCATTCAAAAACGTATTAATTGTACTCTATTGACTGATGACTTGAAAATCATGATGACTGTCATTTGTATTGATTATTTGGGGAAACCGCGAAAAATGTCATTTGCGTAATAATGTGGAATATGGTGTACACGAAAATGTGTGTTGAGATGACACAGAAATGCCATGTCCACAGCACTACAAATACAGTAGGTCTGTCCAGAAGCTGTGCTATATGCATGCACATGGTGGTAATATATTCCCTCTGCTTCATTTCAGCACCAAGAGGCTTTAAGTATTCACTTTGCTTTAAGTCAAATAACTTGAGGAACCACTGATGCAACATCGTCGTCTTTGACATTCAAGCACATGCAATGACGGAAAGCCAGGCACAGACAATGGAATTAAACAAACAAACTGCAAGCAAAAAAAAGGAGACAATCACTAAGAAGAAAAAAAAAGACCATTTCCAAAGGCAGCGTTCACACACTCGCTTAACCAAACCAGCCAGTCTTCAAAGTCCATTTGCCATGCAAATAGGCACTTTGCTTTTTTTTTCTCTCCCAACATATCAGCTTTAGGGATTGGTGAGACATGCGTAAATATAAACACACTACACTACATTACACTCAAGGCAGCAGGCAGTCAAGCAAGGCAAGTGAAGCAAGGCGGGTACGAGCAGGCTGCAAGCCCAGAGAGCAGAGCAGAGGGCCCAGGCCACAGGACTGGCAGATGTTAACGCCAGGAGGCATGCGTGACTCCAGAGTCCAAAACACGCGTGCACACACACGCTCACACACACACGCTCACACACACACGCTCACACACACACGCTCACACACACACACACACGCTCACGCTCACACACACGCTCACGCTCACACACACGCTCACACACACGCTCACGCTCACACACACGCTCACGCTCACACACACGCTCACACACACACACACACACACACACGCACACGCTCACACACACACACACACACGCTCACACACACACAGCTTGACACAGGACGCAGCCAGTGGACTTAGCTCCTCTCCCCTTCCTGTGCTCCTAGGGCTGCATTTTGTTTTTATTTATCCACCTCAGTGACCGTGTTGTTGACATGCACGGCTGCTACTACATAGCCTGGCGACGCCATCCTATGTACTCCACCCAAAGATTTTGGCTCCTCACCTCGTCTGGCGAAACCCTCCAAGCTCGGTTCGCTCACCGTTTAGCCAATGAACAAACAGTTAAAAGTGGTGACACAGAATTCACCCGCGAAGTCCGTTACTCATTACACACTATTCACACTTTTGTTTTGTTATTTGTATGCTTTTACGACACGATATCGTAAGAGTTATGCTAATAAGGCACAATAGGATGGTTTTAAAGTAGGTGGAGGAGACCGTTCTTTGTGGATAAGATGCCTTCACTTGCACTTGGACTTGCACTTGGCATGTTTAGTTCTTTGCGCCAAGTGGGTTTTTTTGTGACATTGCACAAAAGCGTTGGCATGCAGCGGTATGGGATGAGTTACGGGACGGGGAGGATCAAGCATGAGCCAGGAGCGCAGTGGGTGGTGAACGGCCAGAGAGAGAGAGAGAGAGAGAGAGAGAGAGAGAGAGAGAGAGAGAGAGAGAGAGAGAGAGAGCGAGAGCGAGAGCGAGAGAGAGAGCAGTTACATGCAAGGAATATTGCGATGTGATTTTGTTAACTTTTTAGTCATTCAGAATATGGCAATTTTTCTGTAAATATTCTATCTGCTAAACACTGTTCCACACATGTAAACAGAAAAATATTCTGGAACTTGTTTTAAGGCAAATTTTGACAATAAAGCGGGAATAGTCGGCGCATGTAACTGTGCTCAGGGAGAGAGAGAGAGAGAGAGAGAGAGAGAGAGAGAGTCGGTGGCCTGTGCTTGTGGCCTTGTGCTTTGCTGTTGCCCCGCCTACGTGGAGAAAACGATTAAGTTTCCCCACTGGCAGTCTAGACACAATAACTATTGGGCGACTTTCCCCCATTCAGCATCCCTCTTGCAAATGAGAAGATGACCTTTGAAATTGACAGATACTGACAAAATCAAACTTCTGTCATCAATGACGTCATTATCATGAGACCACAAGCACAAGGGAGAACGGTAGTTACGAAAAAGGAAAGAACCCAGAGACAGAGATAGAGGCCATTTCTCCATGTCAAGTGTATGAGCCTTGGAAGTGTGTGAGACTAATTAGTCACGCCCAGTGATTGGATAGTCCGGAGAGTTCACCAAAAAGTATCCAATCGCTGGCCGTGATTACGAAGGCTGATACACTTGGAAGGGTGCACAGTAGATTTTGGAAAATGGCCACAGAGATGCGTAGAGACGCGCATTCCAATATGCGACCTTGCGACCTCCACTTGTGCTTGTGGCCTCGTACCAGGATGTAATATGTCATGATGACATCACTGACAACAGCATTACAATTGAGCTTTTGCAAAATATTGAAATATGAAGTAATTTTCTCAATTGCAAACTGGACGGTGAATGTAGAATAGTCCCCCAAAAATTGTTTTGGCTAGGCTGATAGCAGGGAAACTTTACCATTTTCTCCACGGAGGGGCCAGGAGGCGGGGCGGGGCGAGGCCACAAGCACAAGTGGAGGACGCAAGGTTGCATATTGGAACGTACACAGAGAGATACCTACCTCCCCTTCCCTGATGCAGGTCATCCTCAGTGTCACTTGTGGCCTGCAGTGAACGAACGCACAAGTCCAGGGAACACATTTAGCAAGGGGACAGGGGCAGAAATCAGATATCCAGCCTTAGTGCTTTCATCCTGACACTAACTGACCAAGCCAAGTATGCATGCGTCATAGGTGTCGGAAAGAGGGATGCAGTGGTGCATTTGCATCCCCACTTTTGGCCTCCCTAAATGAGGCTTTCTCAACTTTTACTGCAGTCAAATGGGTGGAGTGCAGCAGCAGTAACATTGTTAAGAAATAAAGATCGAAGAAAAAAATGGCACCACTTTAAAACGCTTTCCGGCGCCCTTGGCATGTATGCACGTGTGTATGTTTAACGTATGGCCAGCAAGGTGTGTGAATGTGTATGCCCGGCCGTGTTGTGCATATGTGTAAGACAACATGTGGAGTGTGGATGTGTGCGCTGTGTCTTTGTGTGCATGCGTGTGGGCCTACGTATGGCTGTGGAGGAGTGGGTGTGCGTATGGGTCGTGTGTTTGTCATTCCATGAGCATGCAGGTGAATGGGTATCTTTGTGTCTCTCTGTGTGGACACGTGCCAAATGAGTGTGTGTGTGTGTGTATGTGTGTGTGTGTGTGTGTATGCGCGTGTGTGTCTGTGTATACATTTCTCTCTATGTGTGTGTGTGTCTCAGAATGTATACATTTCTGTGTGCGTGTGTATCAGTGTGTGGGTTAATCACGTCAGGCTGCTCAGACGTCAGGTTGTACAACCACAGCTAATACTCATAAATTAATAATTAGTAATTTGTCATTAATGAGCTACAATGAATATGCGTCTTGGATAATCCACTAAAACCAAAACCAAAAAAAACACATTCAATCCATAGAATAGTGGCATTAGCGGCGGCTGCACCAATGCGGTACCTAAACATCACTGACCCATGTATACAGTTCTGTGTGTGTGCGTGGTTGTATCTGGGTGTGTGCATGTATGCTACAGGAATGGAAAGAGGGCAGTGAGCAGCTTGTGAAAACACAGGCTAACGAACCGTGATGAGAGGGCAGAATGAGAGAGAGAGAGAGACAGAGCGGACAAGATGAGCAGCACATGCTTCTGCTGGAGAGACAGTGAATGGAGAGAAAATGGGTCTACACTACTCGACAGACCAGTGGTTCTCAAGCTTTTTTTGAACAAACGCCCCCTGGACCTCATCCTTAGCCTCCCAACAGCCCCTTGACCTCATCATAACCCAGCCAACGCCCCCCTTAGTATTAAAAAAATAAATGGACTAATGCCACCACAATTAAGCACCCCCCCTCTCAACTGTATCCTTCTCAACGCCCATTTACAAAACTGCTCCTCTCAGTGTTTTGTTTTGGTAGGTACGAACTGTTCTGAAAAAGGGCACTGCCTTAGAGACCAGCAGTCTTGTACGCCCTGCAGTGGGACTTCCATTTCTCTCTGTGTGTAGAAGTGCTCTTCTTAACGCGCGCACACACACGCACACACACACACACACAGTGACATTCCTCACATTGTCACAACAGCTTTGAGGTGTGACATCATCACAGCATACAGCCGAGAGCTGACCACACCGCAGAGAGAGACAGGCAGGCGACCAGTGGACTGGAGGCTTTGAAAGCTGCACTCATTAAGTCTACAGCCCTCACCTGCTCACAACCAACAGCTGAAGCAACTCAGCGAGCTCTGCTGTGGCTTAAAAGGTACACTGTGCAGGAAATGGCCAAAAAAGGTACCGCAACTATGCTGCTCATTAAAACTGGGCTGCCTATTGCCAAATTTGATCTTTCCATGACAGTTTACAAAGTAACAAACACATATTTTCTAGTATGGCCTAAGTCCAGTCATTTTTACAGCTAAAAATGGCTATTCCTGGAAATTCAAATGGCGGACCATGGAGAAGATCCCCTTTTCACGTATGAAAAGAGCAATTTTCCAGTCATAATGAATACTTAGAATTTGATGATGGTGGTAAGTATTCATGAAAAAGGTAACATTAGTGAATGGGTAGCATGAATTCTGGAAATAAACAACTACAAATCTTACACATTGCACCTTAAAACGGCTAGGGCACTGACTGACTATTACATCATCGTAGAGCCGGGAGTCGGATTCGATTCGGGCCCAAGGTCGTTTTCTCATCCTCCCCTGCCTTTCCTCTCCCATTCATTTGCTGTACGCCCATAAATAAATGAACAAATGAATGAATGAATGAATGAATGAATGAATGTGGTGAGGTAGCAGGAAACGAAACTTACGCTAATTAAAAATCTAATCGAAACACATTCCATCCTGGGATTAATTCCAATCGATAGCAAGGGGAAACCCACAGCTTTTAATTTATTTCCGTAATTACCAAGAAATATGGCGCACGCAGACATACGCGCGCACACACAGAGCAGAAAAGCAGTCATTCACTTCTAAGATCAAAAGGCCTCCATTGTTAATACACGCACACACACACACACACAGCGCGGACAGACGCGCGCAGACAGACACGCAAGCAGACAGACACGCGCGCAGACAGACACGCAAGCAGACAGACACATGCACGCGCGGACACAGACAGACACGCACGCGCGGACACAGACAGACACGCACGCGCGGACACAGACAGACACGCACGCGCGGACACAGACAGACACGCACGCGCGGACACAGACACATGCACGCGCGGACACAGACAGACATGCACGCGCGGACACAGACAGACACGCACGCGCGGACACAGACACAGACACACGCACGGACACAGACACATACACACACACGCACACACGGACGGACGGACGGACACGCAGGCACGGACGCACGCACGCACGGACAGACACACGCGCAGGCACGCACGCAGGCACGGACACACACACGCAGGCACGGACACACACACGCACGGACACACACACGCAGGCACGGACACACACACGCACGGACAAACACACGCATGGACAGACACACGCACGGACAGACACACGCACACGCACGGAAACACAGACACACGCACGGAAACACAGACACACGCACGGAAACAAAGACACACGCACGGAAACACAGACACACACACGGAAACACAGACACACACACGGAAACACAGACACACACACGCACGGAAACACAGACACACGGACACACACGCACGGACACACACGCACACACGTGAAAAGAAGGATATGCCTCTGCTTTGCAAGTAGACGAGTATCCAGCACCTTTTGAAGCAGCCTGGCCCTGGAAATCATCACCGTCTGTTTGGCTGCCAGCTCTACTTTTTAATGAGCATCATATTCTACACAGCAGCCTCTGCCAAACAATGGACACCAGACTAATCATCATCATCAGCTCCTTCTACTACACCACAAGGCACAACTGTGACTCTTCATCTTATATTATGTATGAATATTATGTAATGACCACTAACACAACAGCAGTCATTTAGAGAAGAACACAATGACAGCGGCAGAGATTCTCTCTCTCTCTCTCTCTCTCTCTCTCTCTCTCTCTCTCTCTCTCTCTCTCTCTCTCTCTCTCTCTCTCTCTCTCTCTCTCTCTCTCTCTCTCTCTCTCTCTCTCTCTCTCTCTCTCTCTCTCTCTCTCTCTCTCTCTCTCTCTCTCTCTCTCTCTCTCTCTCTCTCTCTCTCTCTCTCTCTCTCTCTCTCTCTCTCTCTCTCTCTCTCTCTCTCTCTCTCTCTCTCTCTCTCTCTCTCTCTCTCTCTCTCTCTCTCTCTCTCTCTCTCTCTTCCGACAGTGGCTTGGTCATTATGCCAAGGCAGAACTATTAGCATTAACATGTTTATTGGTAGTAGCAGTAGTAGTAGTATAATACAGTACGGTAGTACCACCAAAAACAACTACTAATGGTAAGTAACAATTGACCACAATAATAACCCAAATGATAATACATTACATTACATTACATCACTTATTTTGCACTTAGCTGACACTTTTTTAAAAATCCAAAGCGATTTACAGTTATTTACAGGTACAGGGTAGGTCACAGACCCTGGAGTAATGTGGCTTTAGATGCCTTGCTCAGGGCACTTCAGTCATGGGTGAATAAGCTGGTAAGGATGGGATTTGAACCCTCGACCCTCTGATTTAAAGGCCAGCGCTCTAACCATTGACCCATGGCTGCCCATACAATACAAAGCAGAATCAGGCATCAGGGTCATAATGGAGGTGATGATGGAAAGCAGAAGGCATCGGCTCGTGCAGGTGAGATGATTAGAAGACGATTAGGTGTGGCAAGCACAGTCAACAGTGAGGTTGGAGATGAAAGGAAAGAAAGAAAGAAAGAAACAGACGGTGTCGCGTGATGGAGCAAAAGAGCATGCAATAGGACGGCCAACACAGACCACAGAGAGATGCGGACGGACGAACGCACAGATGTACATAGAGACGGACTGGAGATGGAGATGGAGAGAAAGAGACAGAAGGACAGGTGAAGGAGATGGGGATGGAGAGAAAGAGACAGAAGGACAGGTGAAGGAGATGGGGATGGAGAGAAAGAGACAGAAGGACAGGTGAAGGAGAGAGAGATGGACAGAAAGAGAGACAGAAGGACAGGTGAAGGAGAGGGAGATGGACAGAAAGAGAGACAGAAGGACAGGTGAAGGAGATGGAGAGAGAGAAACAGACAGACGGATGGATAAAGAGAGGGAAAGAGAGAGAGAGAGACGGACGCATGGACAGACGTTAAGGAGGCGAGGAGGGGCCTTACGAGTCATTTAGACTCCGGTAGGGTTTCGCTGGGGTTCTCTGGACCCGGACTGGGAATAGGCTGCTCACTGATTACTGGTTCACCTCCTGGCCGAGAGAGAGAGAGAGAGAGAGAGAGAGAGAGAGAGAGAGAGAGAGAGAGAGAGAGAGAGAGAGAGAGAGAGAGAGAATGATAAAAACGAGAGAGAGAACACAAGAATACTCGTGACATTTTTTTTTACATGCACCCGAAACTGAAAACTAAACAACCAGCAAAGACCCCGGAAAGATTTTTGTCATGTGAGAACTGTGTGTGTGTGTGTGTGTGTGTGTGTGTGTGTGTGTGTGTGTGTGTGTGTGTGTGTGTGTGTGTGTGTGTGTGTGTGTGTGTGTAAAGGGCGAGGCACGGAGGCCACTGCCCTCTTCCACCGATGGCCTGGTCTCCAAAGAGGAATTCGGGCAGAGAGCAGAGAGCAGGGGGTCACAGAGCTCACACAGAGCCACCACATGCCACACGGACGCCATACTACAGTTCACTTGGCACTAGAGCAGGACACGGGACTGGATTTTCACTCCCTTCCCATCCCGGTCCCAGAAAAAAAATCCCATCCCGTCCCATCCCGGACTGGAGTAAAAGAAACAAATCCCAGCCCGTCCACTCCTGAAAAGAATGTCTCCCAATCCTGCCCATTCCCACTCAAAATCAACTCCACTCCCGTTTCGTCAAAAAAAAAAACCCAAGGCTTTTTTTTTTTTTTTTAACGAAAAAATAAGCAGCATTCCCGCTCCCGTTCATTTTTATTCCCGCTCCTGCCCGCTCCCATTCATCTTTATTCAAGCACCTAGCCGCTCCCGTTCATCTTCCTGACCCACTGGAATTCCTGAAAAATGTCCTCCTCTACTTGGCACCACTGGGGACGCTGCCAGAAGAACACTGCCATGCATTGACAACATGGCTCAGACGTCAGGAGGTGCAACCACCGCTATTGCCACTCTTGTATTATTTAAATAAGAGAATTAACAATTGAAAATTACTGTACAAGCAATGAATACGCTTTGTAGATAATCCACTAAAAAACAAACAAACGAACAAAATCCAAATTAATTCATACAACGGAGTGGTATCAATTGTGGTTGTACCACCCTGACCGCTACTAAGAAAAAAAAAAATCAGTAACCCACATGCAGAAATGTCTTGCAGGGGCATTTTTTAAGTTATGTATGAAAGAACGACAAAATCCTGAGGGGGCTGTCCACCTGGATTGATTAGGCTGCATGGGCAGCCATTTTGATTCTGGATATGACTTTTACAACATGCGCAAAATGTTTCATAAAACTTCAAAAAATTGATCTACAGCTTAGAGTCATTTCAAAGTTGTGCACACCAGAATCAAGTTGGTAAGCCACCTGACTGTCCTACCCAGTCTGCAGAGTCTGAATGTTGCACTCACACCTATTCTCGTAAAGCACCCCCTTACCTGAGCACAAGACAAGCCATGCACCCCCAACCCACATTTCTACATGGGTATACGCACAAAAAATGATGTAAGCGATTAATTACAAGGATTCTTGCTCGACACATTCATTGTGGGAGAGCACTGGTTAATTACTCCCCCCACCAACCTGGAGGGACGGGAGTCGGCAACCTTTGGGCTACAAGTCTGACGCCCTAACCGCTTACTCATTACTACCCTAATGATAAGTAAATATCTCCCATTGTGGCATACTGTGGCATCATTTCAGGGTAAATATGCATGACAGCATGAGAACCGGCAATATGCCCATGCCTAAGCTCACATCCCCAAGTACAAGTTACCATATATGCACCTTATTAAAATCCTGGTGCAATGAATAAATCAATGAACACGTGCATCATGTGCAGGTGAGGACAAGCTACAGACTGAGATCTTTATGCAAACAAACGACACGGAGAGGCAGTGAGTTTAACACCATGTTTACACAGGGAAATCAGCCGTAGTAAGTAATCAACTGCCAGAGAACATCGCAGCCATGTAAATACCTACAACGCTAGCTTTTAGGTCAGTCAGACAGAGCTAATTTCTCAGAGAGGCACTCCAGTCTCTTCCGATAAGTGGAGATCAGGTGTACTGTTAAGTTTTCACACACGCATCCTTGCGACAAGTAAGGCTGGCTGGCTGACTGACAACACGGCAAAAACAACGCCTACTCCGTTGACGTGTTGATGCGTCTTGCTGCGCTTTTTCGGTGTCTGGCCGGCAGACTGGACAAGCGAGCGTGTACATCTCCCTTCAGGAGACTCCTCCGCTGTCACTCGTCCCCACTGAGCGGACATGACAGTGACGAGTGGAGCAGAAAAACAGCCATCATCCGGAAGGACAAGACCAAAAAAAAACTTTGACAGAGGAGGTACACCAGCCAAAAGCTGCACTTGGTAGGCTGGAAGCGCTCAGACACATCAGAGTGTCACAAATTTGAATTCAATTGGCTCCCAACGATCAGACACCACAACAAGCACAAACTCTTGAAACCAGCACCTCTACTGACCCTTTTCAATTGTGAAAAGACAACACACAATGACTCAATGTTCTCGCTCATAACATTCAAGAATTGTATTACGCTCCCAACTTCTTTCTCCAATCTTCTGCCACTACGTTTCATATTGTAAAATAAAAACTCGACTCGATTCGATTCCCGGCCCAGGTCCTTTGCCGGCCCTTACCCGTCTCTCTCTCCCCTCTCGCTTCCTGTCACCATCTTCACTGAAAGTCAAAAAGACCAAAAAAAAAGTCTAAAAAAATAAAATCAAATAAAATAAAATACAATGGGCATGCCGGGAATCAAGGTCTGCTGACGTGGCCCTATCAGGTTCATTTCCATCATTTTCAATAAATGGATTTTTTTGTTTATAAACACGGTGTTGTGAGGAGGGGCAAGACACTGGCAGCCAACCACGTGAGCTATTTTTTTTTTACCGACAGTGGTTTCCAACAATCAGAGCTTGAGTTATGCGCAGCTAGTTTCGCGCAGTCAGGAGAAAACAGTGAAGGAGAATACAGCTACAGGAGTGAAGAAGAATACAGCTACAATTCTTTGTGAGATTAGCTACGCAGTAAATGCTACGGTATTATTCTGTGTGTCATCCATCAATCTCAGACCTTACACTGACATCGAACCTCAAACGTGGGGCATAATACAGCTCCTGTGTGGCACCCTGAGCTAGGTGGATATGGCTGGGGTCACCAGACAGCTAGTCACACAAATCGATTGTGGGAGGCCCGTCATGTACAGTAATTCCTACCTGCCCACCACCCAAACAGAGGACGCTTCGCTATTGTTCTCTCTGCCTGCTGTAGGCAACACAGAGAGGGGTTTGCGCTGCATTCATTGGGCGTTGGAACTGGACTACTACGCAGGTTGCACAGGTATCCTTCAGCAAAGGATGTTTCAACTAGAAATGCACTCAGAGTGCAGACCTCTCCCAAGGAAGCTGTTTGATAGGGTGTAACATGCTCAAATGTTCTAATTTTTTCCCAAGTCTCTCTGCCTTGTTGTTGTGGAGAAACTGGAATGTCAAAATTCGGCCTACCCTGCGATGGTGAAGAATCTTAAAAAAAAAAAAAAATCCTGGATCCACATCGTGATCCGGATCACCACCAAAATGTAATCACTAATTCCTTATGTCATTTCACTAATTTCCAACAACTCCACAACATTTCATCCAAATCTGTTCATGACTTTTTGAGTTATCCTGCAAACGGACAAACAAACCAACGCATCCGGAAACATAACCTCCTTGGTGGAGGTAATCACTGTACAACACACTAAGCCTCCATCACATTAAGTAAGGGATAATGTATTGTCCACATGTGACTATAGGAAAATATTTTCCCGACGAGGCAAATAACACCCCCCGACGCCGAAGGCGGAGGGGTGTTATTCCGCTTCGAAGGGAAATATTTTCCGATAGTCACGTGTGGACAATACATTATCCCGCTTATTATACGGCTTTTACCAACATTAGAAAGCATAAATAGTTAACCAGTAGTTTAAAATAACATGTTTATTTCCATTTTATAGCGTGCGCAAAGAAAGATAGTTCGTGGAACGCTCATAATTTTAAAAGGTTACCAAGCAACAGAGCTTTGCCTACTTTCTAACTTGTTACAGCCACGTTGCGCTTCAAACTGTTTGCAGGCTGCCTCGTTCACTGCGCGATATCTTCATAACAGGAATATTTCTATCTAATCGGCGACAGTATTCCAGAAAAAAAGCATAGCAACCCAAGCACTGCTGTGCGCCCTGACCATCATTATCGATCCTGCTACAGGCAGAGAACTGTGCGCCGGATGGTTAGCCTACAGTCTACACCCTTAAGTAAACTGTCAACGAACTCCTCACTTGTAAAAAAAAAAAATGAAATAAAAAATACTAATAAATACCCGACATAAAACTGTTAATAAAAGATGTCACGACAGCGGCCGGCGGACAGTGACAGTTTGCTTTCTTGGAACGGCAACAGTTGGACATGAGATGTTGCTGATGAATCCTGATGGGCTACCACTCGGCCTTTTTTGTATTAACTTCGTCAGGATGACATAACTGTTAAAATGAATCGCTGAGTGAGACTTTTAGTGTTGTTGGTTGCAATTCGTCTTGAGACGTTTGAGAAGTGGTTGGTCACCGGAGCATCAGTGGGCCACCAGCAGCGTGCGTTAATCGCGCCATAAATCGCTAAAAATCAGAAGGCAAGACATGTCAGTGAAGATATGACCGATCTACTTGCGGAGTGATCTCTGAAGTGACCAAACTCGTTGCCATTGGCAGCGGGTATTATTAGGTAGGCATTACAGAAAAGTAGTGACCACCGAACGTTGGGTCCGCCCATTGAAAGTGAGTGGGAGCTCTTGCACCATTCTAGAGTGCCGTATAATAAGCTTCCATAACACACTGTTGTCCTCAGATTAGGTCCCTGCTTCCAGAATTCAAGAAAAAAAAAAAATGCATCAGTAGGCTTCTGCTACGCAAATTCATCCCTTTTATAGGACAGGATGAATTACTGTATTTTGTGTTAGAAGATAAATAAACAGAAATAAAAAACAAAGAAACAAACGTATAACCACTACAAAACTACATTATATACTAAATACTATATACTATTACACAACATACTTTATACTGTAAATGATGCATTGTTCCATTTGATCAAATTCATCCATTTTCCAAATAAAAACGTTGTCAATTAATTTGAAAGGACAAATCATTTGTGTAATGACGGACACAAAAATGTATGGTGAATTCAGGTAATTTGGGGCACTTTGGGCAATTCGCTTACCGGTATATGCAAAAAAGTGGCCCAATTTACCTGAAATTTAAAAAAAATACAAATAAACTACTGATCCATTTGAACAAATGTCTTGACTTTTGGACAAATGGATCCAATATTTCCCCAATACGGATGGCTGGTCCACAACTGATCCATTTGAACAAATGTCTTGACTTTTGGACAAATGGATCCAATATTTCCCCAATACGGATGGCTGGTCCACTGCTCACTCACCTCCGCTGCCCTCCTCAGCCTTGATCTGGGCCTCCAGGAAACAAACGTATAACCACTACAAAACTATTATACATTATATACAACATACCATTACATACTTTATACTGTAAATGTAAGTACTGATCCATTTGTCCACCACTACTCACCTCCGCTGCCCTCCTCTGCCTTGATCTGGGCCTCCAGGTCCTCTGGGTTGACATACTGGTAGTTCTCGTCGTCCTCGGGCGGCTTGCACTTGCCGCAGCAGAAGCAGCAACAGCAGCAGCAGCAGCAGCACGACGACAGCGTGCAGCACAGGAACAGGGCCTGCAGGAGGACACACGCGGCAACATCATCACCACGACAACACCTCCACTCTCCAAGCCCCATCATCAGCACCATGACGCCGGAGGCCAAGACGATATCGTAGGGACAACCTTACTGCGAGTAGAATCTCTCTGACTCTACTGTGACAGCGTGCAGCACAGGAAGAGGGCCTGCAGAACACACACCACGCAGTGTGAAACACCCACCACGGCAACATCACCATCACCATCGCCACAACAACACCTCCACTCTCCAAGCCCCATCAGCACCATGATGCCGATGGCCAGGACAATAAGGTGTGAATAACTCTACTGTGATTAGAATCTCTGACCAGGACGATATAGTGGGGACAACTCTACTGCGATTAGATTCTCTCTGAATCTACTGCAATACTACCTACAGTCAGCTCTAGCAGAGGGCAGTGCATCACTCTTTCCAACAGCTACACCTGTCTAGAGTGCTTTTGAGATGATGTGTCTAACATCAGGGCAAGGATGATGCGCTAATGACTGGATTTAAAGTCTGTCAGCCTTTATCTTTAAAAATCACAATCCAGAGACTTTAAAAATTGCCTGGATATTTAACTACACATGATCCCAGCAAATTGATTCATAGAAACAGATTTTCATATTCTTGCAGCCAAAAAGTACCAAGGCTGAAATCAGGAAAGGTGCCTGAACACTGTCAGTACTCCGATGCTGTTGTGATGTTATCAGACGCAGGCTCTGCCAGCAGACACTAACTTGTATCCTCAGCTGCAGCTCCTGAGACGAGGTTTGTGCATAACATAACGAAAAAAAAAGAGAGACACTGCAATGTCTAGACATTTCTATGTCTGAGTTAGCCTCTTTGCTTTCCACTTGCGTCAGACGCTATTAAGTCGTGACTCTAGTCTGTACATCAAAGCACGGTGCAATCTACCAATTCACGTCATTCGTCATGGCCTTGTCTTACTTTTTGAGCTCGGATGAACAAAAAAACAAACAAAGAAAAAAAAAAAACCCGCCAAAAGACAAGTTAATATTGCACCTAATCATGACGAGGAGGACCAAAACAAAGCACATGCCCAATTATGCACAATGGCCTCTCAATGTTGCTAGCGCTAGGAACAAAGCAGATAATAAACACAGTGCAGTTCAGGAAGTACTTCCGTCGAGACATAGCAGGGGAATAGAGCATGACTGGACAAGCAGGGGTGGTGGGGGGACAAAGCTTTTCTGTCCTTGACTGGGTGATCATAATAATGATGTTCAAATTAAAAGCCTCCGATATTGACCACGGACGGCTAAAAGGCCTTTGGTATGATCCCTCCAGAGGGCTTTCAGCGGAAACAGAGGTGGACTTTCCATTAGGCAAACCTAGGCAATTGCCTAGGGCCCCAACCAAATATGTCCTCCATAGGGGCCCCAACTGTCACACCAGTCGTGGTAAACACACAAAAAATAGGCTTGATCTTAATTCACTTTTAATGTCACTTTTGTAAAGTAATCGAAGATATACGTATATGAGACAAAACACAGAATTCTATGTCTATACATTGACTTTTGAGGGCCCCATGTTTATATTTCGCCTAGGGCCCCAAAATGGTTACGTCCACGCCTGATCGGAAACATCCAACACTAATAAAAATGAAAGGACGGCAATTAAATGGAGCTGGAGTTGGTGTACTGTTCTGCCAAGCTGACTTTCATACCACGTCGTCACCCTAGAACTGGCCAAATTTCTACATTCCACATCCACATTCATTAAAGACATTGAAGTGATTTAAATATCTGTATCATAATTTCCGCAATTCCGCATTAATGACTGAAGCCTGGAATGGCACAGGCCACAGGAGTGTTGCACAGAGAGAAGGTTAAGACGCTCAAGTGCATACGAGGTCTTCACAGCTAAACCGTTCACTATACTCATTAAGATCAACAGGGAACTCCTCTCAACCCTGAACAACCCAATAAACTAAACTACACACAAAAACTGTTCACTAAGCTCATAAAAACCTTCAGTATAAGCAAACCTGGACAATCTACAGTATTGTCATGTCGTCAAAAGTTCTTCACACCAACACACATGTGGTCTGTTTTGTCATAATTCTCAATTCTAAAAGTATGGGAAAGTGGCTATGCTTTCGTAGGAACACTTGAGTGAGCGAGCGAGAGTGAAAGGGAGAGAGAAGGAACGGGGTAGGCAGATGAGGGTGCAGAGAGAATGGGAGGTAAAGGGGCAGAGGGACAAAAAGAGGGAAGAGCAATAGAGAAGAGGGAAAAGGACAAGAGACCACAGGAAGACACCACACGACACGACTGTACATAGAGGAGGGAACAGAGTAGGGCTTGAGTGAGTCCGTACCTTAAACCACCACTTGGACATGAGGAAATAGTACTTGACGCTCTCCTCGCCAAACTGCTCGGACACGTACAGGCCCATGGAGCCGTACTCGTCGTACAGCTTGCGCTTGGTGTCGTCGTTGAGGATCGAGTTGGCATTGTTGATCTCCTTAAACTTCTCCGCCGCCTCCGGATTATCTGGATTCTTGTCCGGGTGGTACTTCAGCGCCAGTTTCCTTATGGGATGAGACGAGAAGAGAGAACATTCATGTTGACTTCCAGAAGGAAATGTGGCTAGGCTAGCTGGTTATCGATCGCTAGTAACTTAACGATTATAATGTGAGTGAACAAACTGAAGTTCTACGAGTTATCTTTTTTAAAGAAAAAGAACAAATGTTGACTTGTCGAGAGAAAGG
This sequence comes from Engraulis encrasicolus, assembly GCF_034702125.1. Taxonomy (NCBI): domain Eukaryota; kingdom Metazoa; phylum Chordata; class Actinopteri; order Clupeiformes; family Engraulidae; genus Engraulis; species Engraulis encrasicolus. The sequence goes on along the minus strand of NC_085874.1, from coordinate 25,611,428 downwards.
AAGCCAATGGCCATTTTGGATTAATAGTTGTGCAAGGTATTCACTTCTTTCTAGGCACTTTACTCAGGGCATTAATAAATACCCATTACACACATATCCAAGGATGAAAGATCCAGAAAATGCAGCATACTGATTACTGTTCTTTTTTTCTTTGTTTTATTTCTGGAAACGAACAACGCACTTCACCCAGTGTTTTTAGGTTTGCTTGTTGTAAATAAAATAAGAAAAAAGAATAGTAGGAGCTAATCAATGTGCGGTGTCAAAATAAACACCTCTTGCCACACCAACTCCAAAACACAGCGGAACTGAGTCTTGCAGCATTTTTGATGGATGAACAAACGAAATGTTGGCTTGTCATATTACTGAAACCTACACCTCACCTCCTCAGACACAAGCGCAGGTAACCAATGTAAACCAGCAGAAAAGTGGATGACTTTGTTGTGGTCTCTGTTTTATCAAAAAGTATTTTTTTGGCCTTTATGATGACAGGACAGCTAGGGAGGTGGACAGGAAATGTTTGGGAGGGAGAGAGATGGGATAGGGTTGGGAAATGACCTCGGTCCAGAATCAAACCCGGGTGTCCGGCGTAACAGTGCGGTGCCTCGATTGTTTGAGCCACGGCCGTGGCCATTGTTGTGTTCTCTTCAGAGTTAAGATACCACACACTTGAATAATGCTGAATTTATGTTACAGATAATGTTTCAAAACGTCTGTTCAATTAAATTGAAATTAAATTCAGCGTTGGACAAGACTACGCTGTATCTTCCCTCTGAAGTGAACAAGTACCCGCCACCTGCACCTCGAAACCTCTGGGCTGCGCTGGCTTACCTGTAGGCCCGCTTGATGTCATCAGCACCGGCCCCTTTCTCCAGGCCCAGCACCTTGTACAGGCTGTCCCCCGAAGTGGACAACTTCCTCTGAGGCCGGTTGGGCTCTGCCATGGCTGCTGGAGAGAGAGAGAGAGAGAGAGAGAGAGTGAGAGAGAGAGAGAGAGAGAGAGAGAGAGAGAGAGAGAGAGAGAGAGAGAGAGAGAGAGAGAGAGAGAGAGAGAGAGAGAGAGAGAGAGAGAGAGAGACAGAGAGAGCGAGAGAGAGTGTTACACATAATCAGAGGTACCACTTGTGCTGACAAACAGTTAAGTTCAAATCAAATCAAGGCAGTGTTTCTTAATTCACAATGGATCTCAGTATCTTGCTTTCCACCAGTTGCTTCCTCGGTCCTGGTCCCTTGAGGCTTGATGTCAACAAGGACATTTCAATACATGAACAGATGAGAGGACAAAGACAAAACTGATAGCATTGATGCTGCTGCCTCTGCTGCTGCTTACTGCTATGACTTTCACAGATGTCACCACCATATTTGGACAATGAATGATGAAGAGTAGTAGCGGTAATAAACATATCGCTAATGAATAATCATTATGAATAATATTTGCAATAACGAGGGCTGGATGTGGATGTATTTAAATATATATATTTTTAGGGGCTTTTTTATGCCTTTATTTGACAGGACAGTCTGAGATGGTGACAGGAAGCGAGTGGGACAGAGAGATGGGGTAGGATCAGGAAATGACCCCGGCCAGACTCGAACCAGGGTCCCCCGTGGGCATGCAAGCCCAAATGTGGGGCCCTTGGAGGACTTAGTTAGCGCGCTGCGCCACAGCGCCCCCTGGATCTGGATGCATTTAAATGTGTGTGTAAGACAACTGCTAGAGACAGTAACAGTAAGGATAAGGATAAGGACCTTTAACTGACAGCAATCAGCATTTAAGCACTTCTGGGTCAGTGAGTCTCATGGCTGATTAAGCTCCAGCCAGCGTGACTTAGTACACACTCCCAGTAGGTGAAGAGCAAGAGAGAGAGTGAAGGTCTTTTCAGACTCCTCCTGCAGCTACAGGAGACGTACTGTCAGTAGGGAGATTAAGGACAATTCAGCCTGGGAGAAGTATACGTTCAGCGCTGCAAGGGGGTCGTTTCAGCTCTGCAAAGGGGGGCGTGGTGGCTGTTTGGTTTACGTGATCTGCCGGCACCCCCCGCTGACAGTACGTCTCCTGCAGCTGCAAGAGGAGTCTAAACCAGGCTTCAAACCCGAATCCAGACAGGCACACAGCAGTCCTTCACAGAGCTCAAGCTCACCTCTCCAAAGGTGAGGAGTAAGTTACATCGCTCTGTCTTCACCAGTTCACAGCCAAGCTCTCCAGTTATGAGTTCACACCCAAGAACAATCTCTGCCAGACTCAACAACCACAGGAAAATGTGAGATTGGTCCTCAAAGAAATAGACACGCCTCCTCCGCAACTACACCCTATTACTACTACTCTGCACTTGTGACGGAGGTCATCTTGCACCTGGTCACCCCCCTCTGGGATCGAACCTGCATCCTCGTCAACTACAACGGTTCGGCAATGGGAGACACAGTACGATACCGCTGGGCAAAGAGACTAGTCTCTTGGCCCAACGGCACGAGACTGTATGAGGCTATCGGAGGGAGGTTTACCAACGTTCCACGCCAACTCTGTGCTAGTTAGCCTCCGTTACACACTGCAGGTTTTTTCCAAGATGGTGGTGCAAGATGACTAGGCTAGAGGCTGGTTCAACCTGTAGAACGGTTTGAATATAGGATGGCCTACAATAAATATACAGATAATAACACTACTAGCCAGCCAGTGTACAAGAGTCTGTCACTTGACAAAATATAATGCAACTTGACTTTGCCTCATAATCTAAAGATAGATTAACTTCACTAATGGGAGTGTGATTTTTATGGAAGACCATGAGCAGTAGCTTTCTGAGGCTGTGGACAATCAAACTCACACTGGGGCACTGGGCACCAAAACCTGTTCACCAAGTCCACGCCAGGCCAGGCCAGCACACGGCACTGGGAAACGGTGGCGAGGAGGAAGCGACACAATGACCAAAGCCCCGGGGCAACGCTCCTCCAGGCCTCCAGGTAAAGACGATTACCTTTCTGCTGAGCTCACAGATTAGGTGATCAAGTCAAGGCAACGCGTCCTGTGTTTGCTATCGTACTTCCTAGTCGTCATGACACAGGCACGTACAGACAAACACACACACACACACACACACACACACACACACACAGACACAGACACAGACACAGACACACACACACAGACACAGACACAGACACACACACACAGACACAGACACAGACACACACACACAGACACAGACACAGACACACACACACACACACAGACACAGACACACACACACAGACAAACACACACACACAGACAAACACACAGACAAACACACACACACACACACACACACACACACACACACACACACACACACACACACACACACACACACACAGACACAGACAAACACACACACACAGACAAACACACACACAGACAAACAGACAAACACACACACACACACACAGACAAACAAACACACACAGACAAACAGACAAACACACACACACACACACACACACACACACACACACACACACACACACACACACACACACACACACACACACACACACACGTGCAGTGACAGGATCTCCATATTGGGAGGGCCATGGCTGGGTCTAGGGAGAAGGTAGGGATGAGGATGGGAGCAGTTCCGGCTGGGCTGGCTACTACAGAAAGATCCCTTGGCATCACAGTACTAGTGCTGGCCATGCGTTTAGTGCAGCAGCATGGAAAATGTGGACCATGGTGCTGCTACTGCTGAATCAAAAATGTCCTCTCTCCGAGTCCTTCCTTACTTGGTGCACAATGTAGCAGTGATGTAGTCTACTTTTTTTTTGGTGGGTATACTGTATATTTGAGCATTTTTCGAGGTGGGTATACTGTATTTGTGCTATTCTAAATAATGGACCAATCACTTTTAGGTGGGTATGGGTATATACTGAAATCCCTGACATTTTCAGGTGGGTATACTGCGTATACCTGCGTTCTACGTAGACTACACCACTGCTATGTAGAAAGCGAAACGATGGAACGCCCAGCCTATGTAGTGGCCGAGTGAATATTTGGGACACGACCATGAACAGACCATGGTGGAGTCCTCCGGGCCAATGTTGGTGGTGCTCATCTGTGCCTGTCATGAATGAGCGGTTGAGTAAGCATAGATCAGGGGTGGGGAACCTATGTCTCGAGGACCATTTACGGCCACTTTATCTGGCCCACAAAATTATTTTAATGTTATGCAGCTTCACATGAAATATGACATATTTTGTAATGGGATCTTAGGGACCTAGAGAAGGTGGGGTCTATTTTAAAGGTGGCCGCCTTCAATACAGGCCTAAAGTGCAGGGGGAAATCCTGGTTTGTGTTCATAGTACGGCCCTTGGAGGCCTTTTACAGCCCTCGGATGAATTTGAAGTGACCCCATGAATGAAAAAGAACCCCCACCCCTGGCATACATGAAGTCAAGGGCGGCAGTCAGATTTTTCTCTACTTGCCCTTGCCCACTAACATTTCGGGCTGAGCGTCTTGCTTCATCCAGTATTTGGCAACTGCTGAGAGGGGATTGAAGGGTAAGATTTCAGCACCCAGTTACACACACACACACACACACACACACACACACACACACACACACACACACACACACACACACACACACACACACACACACACACACACCTAAAGTGGCCCTCACTATAGAATGAATATTGCAATAAGGCTTAGGTCATGGGCAAGTGAAGTGAAAGCCCAGCTGGGAAACTCCAACTCCCATTGTCATTGTGACACAGCGCTCCACAGCACACAAGTGTTCACTGCACACAACGAAATTGCATTTATGTCTCACCCGTGCAAGGCATGCTTAGAGTACCTCAGTCCTGGAGGAGAATGGGGGAGAGCACTGGAGGAGACCCCCCCCCCCACCCCCAAACCAACCTGGCGGGTCGGGAGTCGAACCGGCAACCTTTGGGCTACAAGGCTGACACCCTAACCGCTTACTATTGACCACCACCGCAGAGATTTACTCAGCAATGACATGAATATACAAACATGACACTTCAGAGACTGCCAAGCAAAAACAAAAGCTGCCACCTCCTAAAAATGAAAAGTGCATCTCATCATTATTATGATTACACTGCAGGGCAGAGGTTACTTGGATGTGTTTAATATTAAAGTGTGCCCATTGAAACCCACACCCAACAACCAATTTTATGCACGAGAGAGCAGCTCCTTATGAAGAGCAGAATGCTACATCACATCAAAGCCTTGCTGCACCACTGTCTATTGTGCACACAATGCACAAGACATCTAGGCTTTGAAAAATACATATACAAATGGTTTAATGTCAATTTAATAGCTAACATTAAAATGGAGAGAGCGCCGCCTGTCACACTACTACCATCTCTTTGCCCACTTGTCAATCATCCAAACAGGTTGAGCCGCTTATGTCATCTGATCTGCAATAATAATAATCAGGATAACACATATGCTACAGCAATAAAACAGCTCTGGGAAACAGTGGCTTGGGTAGTGGCTCACCTAGATATATATTATTGTAAATAATATGAGAGAACGCTTCAGGACACAAGATCAGGCTTGATCACTTCTTGGATCATAATTCATCACAGATTTCTTTAACCTCAAAACCAAACCACATGCCACGTGATTCTCTGTTCAGTGTGTGCAATAGCCTTGGGTACTGCATGTGCTAACAATGATGTTGCTTGTTTACAGACTGCCAACAGTGAGTAAAACTGTGGATGTTCTCCTGAATAAAGATGATCCTTCCTGACTGAATGTGTAATCCTTGCATTGGAAAAGGATCTTCCACATTATTTTGAGAAATTCCAGGACAACACTGAGGGGGACATTTAGGTTAAACCCTGGACATATTTGTATTACACATGGATTTTTGTTTGACCCATTGTCACAATATTTATCCAATTTGGTTTACTCGTTCTTGTAAGTACTATTGACCCTTGCAGAAAAACAATCCTTCGGTAATCCTCCTCACATTGGGAATTATTTACAAAACTGTTTCCTTGCTCGGGTATGGATGTGGTTTAATCGTATGGTCTGCCGACCAAAGAGGCTAGCTTTCGAATTATTCCTCAAACTTAACATCCAAGTTAATGTGACTGAAGTTGATCTTGGGCAGTAGCGCAATGCTGTCATTTTAGTCCAAGATATCGGCAGCTTTCTACATCATTTCGCCACATCAGTAGCTCTAGTATCTTACCGATTTAAAACATGGTATTCACTCACACATCCCTTACAGGTACCACAAGAAGAAGGTGGTGACGTAACATACTCAGCGTAATCCCTCAGGTTAGGTGACCAACTAACAAGATGTATGCTAAACTAGTGGTTACCGAGACCGAGCAGCTAAATCACATCCGATACAAAGCACCGTGTTTAATGTTAGCTACTGCCTCAGTAGCCTAGCTAATTACGAAAGAATAATCGAGATCAAACGATAGGTACACGACAGCTATTAATTCTAGGTGCGTGCAAAGGCATGAAGTATTAGAGCTAGGTTACACAGGAGATGCATTCAGCTAAACAAAGCATGTGATGGGGAAACCGAATGAGTTCTCCAACTGTGACTAGGTTTAGCTGGTGTTCAGCTACCCGGGTGGCGAAAGCTAAGATAGCCACTGCCATATATTCTACTAAAAGAGGGCTAGCTACCGCGTTTCGTCTGGTGAACACACCCGGCTCGTGCATGCACTTACCTTGTGCAAAAGAGCTGGTCTGAATGAAACTGTGGCAGGGGCATAGAGACAATCTCAATGTATTTAAGATCCCTTCAGAAGTGCCCGCTATTTGCCTAAAGCAACCCCGAGTGAAGTAATCGGTCCTGTGAAAGCACCATGGGAGCGACCGCTACACACGACAGGCGGCCACAGCGGTTGATTGTTGCATGTCACGCCCGCCACAGATGCATTATGGGTAGGGCTAAATGTTCATCGGGACATTTCTGTGTGGGTAGTAGGCTACTGGGCACTGTACATACAACATGATTCAGACAGTGCACAAATTACAGTAACCAATATGTATTCTCCAAACAGTTGATGAGGAGAGGGGGAAAGAGTAAAGAAATTGTGGAGAAATGCACGGTTTTTCTCACCAGGTCTGCATGCCTGTGATGCAAATCATGCAATCAAACTGGTAAGAAGAATATTTTGTCATGTAGATGGAAGAACCACATTTATTCATAGACTGTATACAGCAGCATTGGTATAGCCCCTATGAGAATTTAAGAAAGTGGACTGTGATCACAATGCAAAATCTTACAAATGCCCTTATTATTAGCTTTATATAAAATAGGGCCCTACTGTCAGGATAACCATGACGCCTATTGTAAAGGTAGGTTTTTTATGTTTTCTTTGTAGTAACCGGTGAGGATTCAATTTGAATATCATGTTCATGGAAAATAATCAACCATAATTTTATGAATGAGGATGGTTTTTTTTTTTTGCAACACCGGTCCGCCAGACCTCTTGATGGCAGTGTGTGATTATGCACGTCCTTACCACAGCATAACGTCAAACTGGGAATCGGTGGTTCATTCAGTGGGGAAACATGGCTGACACCAGAGAGAAGGGACTGCAAGACTACAGAAAGAAATTGTTGGAACATAAGGAAATTGACGGGCGTTTAAAAGAGTGTACGTTCATTTTTCATTCTAGATGTCTGGGTGTACATCAGTATTTATTCCACATGTCGGTTCTGTCATTGTAACTAAAACAAATGAATGTTTTAGCATTGACCAACTGCCTGAATGTAAGACGCTTTGTCATGCTCAAACGTTAGCTAGTTATGATGCCGAGAAAGTTAGCAGCTATGATGGCTGCTTGGAAACGTTTTCGGTCAGTCAAACGGCTTGCTCGATTTTGATCATATTAAGGACACGATGTGTAATTGTGTTATTAGAAAGGTCGTAATGTATTTGTCTTTGGCAATTTCCCTTTGATTGCGGGTTTAGGAAAATCAGAGTAGCCTAACCAATGTTAGCAAATGTTAGCCTCAAATCTTGGTTGACGACCCAATGACTTGCACTCAAGTTACTGTTGTTGACATGGAACCAGTTTAGCTGCAGTATGAAAGCACTGTGTAGACATTTCAAGTTTCATCATCATGTACACATTGTTCGAATATTCATTTTAATTAACCGTCATAAAAGAGTAGTTTGAGCGTCAACATGTTCATTGAATTAAAGCGGATGCTGACATATTAAGAGCCTGGTAAATAAAATGTAAAATCTAAGATCAAAGCACCGTGTCTTTAATGGATCTGGGCAGATTCTTACACCTTGCCTTGATATTATTGTCTTTATTTTCAGTGAGGGAACAGCTGAAGGAACTGACCAAACAGTATGAAAAGTCCGAGAATGACCTGAAAGCCCTGCAGAGTGTTGGGCAGGTGAGTGAGAATTATCTGTATATTTTTGGTAATTTTTTGGCTGTTTTGTTTATATTTTGGAGCAGTGTATGACATATTCATACAAATGTTTGATTTCTTACAGATTGTTGGTGAGGTTTTGAAGCAACTGACTGAAGAGAAATGTAAGTGTGCAACCAGTGTTGGCGAAACTTTTTTTTTTTTGACAGGAACTGTTTCAAAGTTCAGTTCACACATTTAAAAACGAACTACTTTGTTCATAGTTGATAGTTGTTAATGGTTCATTCATAGTCACTTTTTTAACCAGAACAGTGAAGCTATGTGTATATGATGTCATCTGATATTACTGGGGCTCTTTGCGATGTATTTGGTTGGGTTTTCATTTTAACACTAAGGAAATGTGGCATCCATGCATGTAGTTTGTTCACAGGGACCAGAATAAACTAGTTTATAGTTAGGTCATCAGTCAGTAAATATTGTGTATACAGTTCAAGTTCGCCCAAATTATGAACTAGTTCAGGAACTATAGGTCTTTGAACTAGTTCAGGTACAACATTGTGTGCAACTGACCTTCCTAATTTACTCTGCATGACACAACTCCTCTGTTTTACCTCTGAGGGATTTATTTTATCGTGTATTTCTCTTTAGTCATTGTCAAGGCAACCAATGGGCCTCGTTATGTGGTGGGATGCCGCAGACAGGTATGTAGTAGACATACATTTTATTTTAGACCGATTTCAGCCCTTTGGCAATTTCACTCCTGTCATGCTGATGTGTATGTGTATTAAGTCTTTATAACTTGTCTTGCATAGCTGGATAAATCTAAGCTGAAGCCTGGCACAAGAGTGGCCCTGGATATGACCACTCTGACCATCATGAGGTAAGATGTTGGAACACGCCTGTCAGACCAAAGTCATCATGGACGCTCGTCTACACTGCTGCACTGTAATCTGTTTTGTTGCGTCTCTCCCCCAGGTACCTTCCCCGAGAGGTGGACCCTCTGGTCTACAACATGTCTCATGAGGACCCAGGCAGCGTGTCCTACTCGGAGATCGGTGGACTCTCTGAGCAGATCAGGGAACTTCGAGAGGTACACACACACTTAATTAGGCCATTTCGGAAATGTTAGTGTTTATCTTTTTGGTCCGACCAACATCTCGGTACGAGATTTGAAAGTCGATGATAATCGGGCCACTGATTTGTTGTTGCAGGTGATTGAGTTGCCGCTGACCAATCCTGAGCTGTTCCAGAGGGTGGGCATAATCCCTCCCAAGGGCTGCCTGCTCTATGGCCCCCCAGGTGAGAATTTAACTCTTGCCTTTTGCACAGTATCTCCATAAATACAGGTGGACAAGACAACTACCAGTCAACTTGGGGTGGCGTTCATCTGATAAACCTTATATCTAAATATGGTGTTAATGTTTTCACTTCAGACATTTTTGACATGTACGTACATGTTCATTAGTGTTGTATTAACCAGCAATAACATGAATGAATGAATGAATGAATGAATGAATGCATGAATGCATGCATGTGGCCTCGTAAATTTACAGTGTACATATGTTTGTTTGTTTTTATTTATAACCGTCCTCTACACTTAGGGACTGGCAAGACCCTATTGGCCCGAGCTGTGGCAAGCCAGCTCGACTGCAACTTCCTCAAGGTATGTTGCCGTTTCTCTGTATGATGGCTGTTATTTGAAAATCTCATTCACTTCTTTGATGGTCTTATTTCCCCCCTGAGTTCCTGATGGCGTTTTCCCCCCCAACAGGTGGTGTCCAGCTCCATCGTGGATAAGTACATTGGCGAGAGTGCTCGTCTCATTAGAGAGATGTTCAACTATGCCAGGGACCACCAGCCCTGCATCATCTTCATGGATGAGATTGACGCCATTGGTAACGATCAAGTTTTCTAATATGATATATATTAGGGCTGCACAATATATCGAAAATGTATCGAAATCGTGAAATCAAGAGTGGCGATATGCATATCGTGAAATGACTTAATTATTGCGAACAAGTAAAACATTTCTGTGCAGTCCAATCACTTGATGAATGACAACAAATTTGCTAGAAGCCTGCCATGACCAAAGCCACGCCCCTACACAGACCGACAAATTAGGGACAAGAAAAATACTGTACACTTTACTGTCTTTTTAAATATTGCTTAAATATTGTTATCGAGGTATTGCATGCTGTTGACGAGTATCGATTTTTTTTCTGATATCGTGCAGCCCTAATATATATGTGTTTTAATATGATATTGCCATGGCATGATGTAATGGTTAGAGAGTTTTTTTTTTGGAACCACAAGGCGTGCATGTTTGAATCTCATATCACGCGTGGCTGAAGTGCCTTTGAGTGAGGCACCTAACCTGACATCGCTCCAGGGACTATAACCAATGCCCAATACCTAAATAACTCCCTAAGTGTTCTATTTTGTGATATCGTGTGTCTGGCCCATAAAGACCATATTATTCAAGTGGATGAACATAGAAAGAGTCTACTGTGTTTTTGAAAATGCAGTCATATATGTGTGTGTGTATGTAAATTTTGCAACTACCATTGTTTATTTGCAAAACGGTGTATCCACCATTTTTGCATTTTATTATTGAAAATGACTGTTCAGAGGTCCTATCACTTATGTGTGAATTCCTGCCATTCAAATATTTTGAGAATATACTTTTTCAACCTATATAAAATGCATTTTGCAATGGAATGCCCGATATACACAAACAGTATCCCAACAGTCTACAAAATGAAGATGCACCGTTTTGCAAATAAACTCTTCACATCTTCATATGCCAGCATTCGACTTCCTAACACAATGTGTCATGCTTGTTAGGTGGCCGTCGTTTCTCTGAGGGAACCTCTGCTGACCGAGAGATTCAGAGGACACTGATGGAGGTTGGTGATGCTACATCTGCCATATTAGTTGATGTTTTTGAAACGGTTGTATCATGAGTCTTTGACAATACTCAAATGTATAAGTGTTGTGTGGCTTATGACCGTAAAAACGGTTGCTCTGGATTTTAAATGATTTTTAAGGAACATTGCTTTCAAGCAAACTTGTCAGACGTTGTACAGAGAGGAGTTCCTTTGACGACTAACTAACTAACTATGGTATCCATGTCTGTTTGTTTGTGTGTCCTCTAGCTGTTGAATCAGATGGATGGCTTTGACACCCTGCACAGAGTCAAGATGATCATGGCCACCAACCGGCCAGATACCCTGGACCCAGCCCTGCTGCGCCCTGGCAGACTGGACAGAAAGATCCGTATGTCAATTTAACCAGTGCTTGGAATTGGTTGTAAATTCCAAAAGCTATTGAAAAGTTACTTCCATGGTTCAAGTGTGCTGCTTGGGAGAGATTAAAGAAGATGTTGAAATGAAATTTACCACCCATGGATAAAAGTGGTGCATATGTAATGAACGTTTTCTTACTCCGATAGCCTAAAACGCTAAAACTTTGGTGTTTTGGTTGAAATGATATCATATTGTTGTATTGGTGAGTAAATGTGTGTGCTTACAGTGCATTAACCAGTAATGAAAAATATAAATGGCATCATGCCCACCGGCATCATTTTCACATGAATAACTGTAATAATGGTCGATCTAAACTCTGGCCTGTCCTTCCCAACAGACATAGAGCTGCCAAATGAACAGGCCCGCTTGGACATCCTGAAGATTCACTCTGGCCCCATCACCAAGCATGGAGAAATTGGTCAGTCTGCCACACCATGACTTTTCATAAATATCATTGCTGCCCGATAGAAATCTCGTAACTCCAGTATTATTCTTGAATTATTTATTTTAAATCATTATTTCCCAAGTAAACATTGCTTAGTAAAAAAGCCGCACTCCCGGATCAGTTTCTTGCAGTTTTAATACTGGGTTAGCATGGCAGACACAGACTAACATTGCATCATTTAAAAGTGGGATTTAAATAATGTATATTAAACTCTTGTACTTGGTACTCTTGTATAGAAACTGGCCAATAGTACTGATTTTACATTTTTAAGAAATACTGGACGGTGGTGGAGTTACTTGCTCTATGCCGGACGGTGATGATATTCTAGTGTGACGAATGTAACAAAAGTACCAACTTGTGTTATGTTGGCTCATCGTTTGATGGTTGCTTTCAGATTATGAAGCCATTGTGAAGCTGTCAGATGGATTTAACGGAGCTGACTTGAGGAATGTGTGCACTGAAGCGGGTGAGGATTTTACAGTCATGTTTTTTTCTGGGTAGTTTTCCCACTATTACAGAGTTGAGAACAAATATGTGTAATCTTCCACTTTACGTTTTAACACGGTGTGGGACACAAGGGTACATTTAACTCGGCACAGTAAATACTCTTAACTTGGACAAATAACGACTATTTTTTTTAAAGCGTACATTGGTTTTCCTGCTTTCAAGCAGTTAAAAATAAGTAAATGGCAAATTTGGCATTTTGCAGTTGTTTCTGTTCATATCAAACTAGTTCTTCTTGTCCTTCCGTGATGCTTGTGGCCTCATGATGACGCAAGGTCCGACATCATTGATGACAAAAGTTTTTTATTCATTATCTTCCATAAACAACTCAAAGGCCATTCTCGTTTGCACTTCTGGATGTTGAGTAGGGGAGAGCCCCACCCCTTAAGTTGTTCTGCCTAGGTTGACAGCGGGGGAAACTATTTTCTCCACGGGGGGTGGGGCAACACGTGCAAGAGGGCACTAGCAACATTAAAGGATGTGAGGAACTAGTTTGAACTCCACCCTCTGACGGTGAGGTTTCTGACTGATGGTGTGTCTGTGCAGGTATGTTTGCTATCCGTGCGGACCACGAGTATGTGACTCAGGAGGACTTCATGAAGGCAGTGCGCAAGGTGGCCGACTCCAAGAAACTGGAGTCCAAGCTGGACTACAAGCCTGTATAGAGTATAGACAATCCTCAAATCCTGTATCTCTCAAAACACACACACACGCATATACACAGAGGAAACCTTGATGGGTTGCTGAAGTTGTTCTAAATCAACTACGTTCTGTCCATCAGAGATGTACTGATACATGTTTTTTTGTTTTGGTTCTTTTCTTTTTACTTATTTTTTTTCTTTTTATTACTTTGAATTTCTTGGCATGTGTCTTTGCTTCTTTCAGGTTGCTAAAACCATAGTCCCATAGTCCTCTTTCCCTCCTCCCCCTGTTTAGCAAGCTGTAGAAATGCTCTTTCTTGCAAGTCATCATCAGGCGACTTCCCACACAGTAGCAGATACATGCCAAATGGTATTGATATTCACATTTATTATTGTTGTTTTGCCCTCGGGACAAGTATATACAGTTTTTTTATTATTATATTATCATAAAAAATAGTAATATCTTTGCCCCTTCTTTCCCCAAACTGCCCTCAAAGGAAAGCTGTGTGCCTGGCTACCGTCTTACCATGTCATTATTAAAAGATTTGTGATACAAGACATGTTTTGAGTCTGATATGTGTTTATTATCCACACACAGACGCATCGTAGACAGACGTACATATAACACCTTGGGACAAGATGTTTGATCGTTTTGTTTTAACACTTCAGATTGCAAATGTCAAAGTTTTTCACAGCTTTTATACAAATAAATAAACTTCAGGAGGACACATTAACATTAATGCTGCAAACAAAAATACACATGAGCTCATGAGTAAATAATACATTCAAACAAAATAAAGGAGGTGTTGTCCTAACACTTAGAATGTGAGTCTATGGAATGCAAGACAAATGCCTAAACAACAAATCCGATATACCCTGTAACTGAAATAAAAACCTAGACATCATTCTAGATAAAATCATAATGCTCTTCAATAACATTTAAATACAGCAGGAGCCAATCTAGCTGCCAACGCAATGCACTGATCAAAAATGAGACCGTGAAAAGCACCCTCCTCACAAATGACTGGTCAAATATGATCAACAGTAAATCTGGTCTCGAGTCAATGAATACCTCCTCCTACTTTGTTGTCTACCGCCCTCAATGCCATTGTCTTCGTCCTTGTCCTCCTCTGACATGCCGATAGTCTTACCTACTACATAAAGCAGCGTGAAACACTGGCTGTGCACTGATCTAGGTTAAGAGAATACCAGTCCCTCCATTTCCCTCAATGACTGATGGGAGTTTTTTTCTCCAATCACCTTAACTCATCACATCTGATATAAAGTTACTCCACTAAAATCACTCTTCATCCTTGTCATCATCCTGCTCTTCGTCCTCTTCCTCCTCGTCGTCAGGGAAAATCACAGGCCTGTGAGCCAGGGCAAAGGACTCCATGACGTACGCACGGCACATGGGGCAGTGCTGCATCCGCGTCATGCAGCTGTCACACACGCAGGTGTGGCGGCAGGGCAGCAGCACGCGGTTGACTGGCGCGTTCTGACACACCACACAGTCCCTCCCTTGCATAGACGATGACTCCTCTTCCGAATCCGCATCTGCATCTGCAACCACATCCTCCTCTTCCTCCTTCCTCTCCTCTCCAGGCATTTGGGCTTGGGCTTTGACCTGGGATAAGTCCGTGCCGGCGGACTGCTCTGTCACCCTGGATGACCCCTCGCTCTCAGACGACATGAAGAGAGGCTGCAGGATTTTTTTTAAATAGAGAACAGTCAGTGTTAAGTTCCTCTCTCTCCAACTGCTTCCAGACAGTTTCTTGTAAAGCATGACCCTGGCACATTTATCTTTGCATAATTACCGCCACCGCTGGTCTCAGAGGACAGCGTTTGACCTGACAAATTCTCTAAGCATTATTTAATAGCATAAAGAGGACTTGGGGAACCTAGAAACAAGCCCAGATCCTACTCATTGGGTTGGAAAGAATGTAGAAAAATTAAGCAATTTTCTTAGCTTGTATAGTATACATTCAAATCATACATGTTCCTCTGATGACTGAGGAGGTATTGAAACGGTTATACTTCACTTGATGCCGGCGTCATCCATATGACATATAATAACCGTGTCATAATAGTGTCATTAGCATAATGCCAAGGTCATAAACGTTTTATGGCCATGAAAAGTTGACATAGGCCTGTCTTTGTCATAACCGATTTTCACTTAAAGACAAAGTCATACAATGTTTATGACACATGCATGACTGCATTATGGCAATGTTATGGCACTGTTATGCCATACGTATGACGCCGGCGTCAAGTAAAGCGTTACCGTTGAAACTTGGGTTGCAAAGAATGTGGAAAGATTAAGCAATTTCCATAGCTCGAATACCTTCAAATCGTACATGTTCCCCTGGCTGGTGAGGAGGTATTGAAACAGGATCCGTGCTGGGAGTCGGTACTTGTCATCGGGTAGGTGGATCACAGTGACATTGGCTACCTGGCAGGATGACAGTCGGGGTGGGGGTGAGTAAACAAGGATATGCTGATTAGAGATGCACCGGATCCTGATTTTTAGGATCCTGCCGGATACCGGATCCACTGCTTAAGATCCTACCGGATCCGGAACCGGATACCGGATCCTACGAAAGGGTTAAAACACATAGTCTACTCGCACACGTGGGCCCTTTTTATTACGTTGGCTCAAACTATTTTCTAGACTCATTGGCTTACTGACAAACAGCCTGCAACGGCCGATCCAAAGGGCTCTCACTCCATGCAGTGATTGGGGTTGTGAAAGACTGACTGAAAAGCCTAGGCTACGTAAAAACTAGAGATGCACCAGATCCTGATTTTTAGGTAACTGCCGGATACCAGATCCACTGCTTAAGATCCTGCCGGATCCGGATCCGGTGCATCTCTAATGCTGATGTTGGGATGCAGGGATAATGAGGTAATTTGAAAGCTGATCAGTGATGCATAGGGTGCTGCTGCGACGCAGGACATTTCAGTTGCTGAGCATTTGTTGTGCTTTATACAAATATTGTAATTGGTATCAGATTAGATGAGAAATGAAGCAGCCATAGTTATCTCACACTACACTACCCGCCAAAGTAAGTTGTGTTATGGTGTCGGCTGTACAGCATGTGTTGTATGGTATATATTATATGCATACTATATTGTGCATATTAATGTTAAGAGTGATACTGTAAAACTGTAATGTTGTGCTGTACTGTACTGTCTTGTACATTGACCATGGTATGTCTTCATATCTTAGCCTAGAGTTCTTTTTCTATCTGTTAAATGTTTCAAATGTTAAATGTTTAAATGAATTATATTTAATATTATTTCATTACGGTATTATTACTTCTTACACTGTTATCGGTCCATTCTGTCTTGTTAATGTCAGTCTTGTGTATGTCTATGTCTTTGCCTGGGGTAGAGAGAAACCCAGAACTGTAGAGAAACCTAATTTCAATTTCCTTGCATGATCTGTTCATACGACTTGACTTGAAGTGTTTCACTGGGTCAAATGGTAATATGCATAATAAACGCTTCAAGAGAAATGAACTGAACTATTCAGAAAGAATATGACAAAAATACATAAGATACTGACAACAACCATGACATAGAACTAAATATTGGGTGCATAAAGTGTTTGAAGCTAACTTTTTCTATGTACTTGTTCAGTGGTCTTAAGTCTTGCTCTGATTTTGAAATCTCGAAAGGTTGCATTAACGGACTCATTCGGTTGATATCATGGGGTTACTTACAATGTTGTATGTCTCTCTGGCTTCAGGTTCTGCTAGCGTCAGGACTGCCACTAGGGGGTATCGTTCTCTGGGCATTTTGCCGAAGTCTGTGATGGCCAGCTCTTCAGGGATCTGGACGAACTGCTCCTCTTGGCTCTCTCTGTCTATGCTGAACAGTGGAGTGAAGGATACCAAGCTCTACGGGTTGGACGGACATTAGGACTGTGAACCATGAACCGTGCTGACCTCTACCTACACCTCCATCCATGGCTGAAGTGCCCTTGAGCAAAGCACCAAACCCCACATTGCTCCACGCACTGTAACCAATATCCTGTAATATCTGTAAGTCGCTTTGGATAAAAAAAGAACGTCAACTAAGTGGAATGTAAAGTAATAAAATAAATGATATATCACATAGAGATCAAACATGTTTCAAGTGCAAATAAGCAGGATTTTTTTACATTTCTTTTCATGCAACCAACAGGAAAATAAACCTCCCGGCAAACCCCACATACCATAGGACTGTTCCACATACTGAAAACAGGATACAGCATACAATGGTAATCCACAAATTGTCAACTGAATTTGAAATTGTTCACATGAGATCCATTTTTTGATTCAACAATGACTCACTGGCCCTCTTCTTCAATCAACACTCAAGGCAAAAACACTGTACACCCCACACCATCCACCACGACCTGTACTGGGCAATATTTCACTTCAAATCCATTTATGGGTTTCCATGTGGAAATAAGAGAACTTTTCTCCTATCAAAACCAACAAAAAAGTGATTTGGGGTTTAAAATCTTCCTCAAGGGTACTTCCAGGGCGGAGGGGGCTCAGGTGGAGCTGGGCTCAAACCTGCAACCTTTCAGTTACAACACAGGCAGTTTTGCCTCCTGCACCGCCACCACCCAAGAATCTACTGCCATTCAAGGCATTAAAACACTTTAACGCCCCACATACCAAGGACAAGGACTGTTTCTCATAACAGCCTCTACATCACATTGAAATACTGATTGCTCGCCACAATACGCACTGTGGATTTATCCTTAACGGAGTCCAACTAACAGAGTTAGCATGGAACGTTAGTAAACCTCCCTCCCAAAGCCTACCATATCGGTAGCGCTGGACTGGAGGACTGGTCCTTTAGTCCAGCGGTATCGTACTGTGTCTCCCATTTCCGGACCGCTGTAGTCGATGAGGTGGCAGGTTCGCATCCCCAAAGGGAAAGAACAGGTGCAGGATCACCTCTGTCACACACATAACATGCATTTGGTGATCTCCATGTGGAAATCAAAGAACTCCTCTCCTTTCAGAACAAACGTTTTATTATTTAACCTTCATTTTACCTGGAGAAAAAAAGACCCATTGAGATTAAATCATCTCATTTGCATGGATGTCCTTGCCAAGACGCAGCACAATTACCAAAGCAAAAAAAACCCCAAAAAAACAAGAATATCCGGAGAGGATGTAACGGAGGCTAAATAGCAGAGTTGGCGTGGGTGTAAACCTCCCTCCCCGAAACCTCATACAGTATCACGTAGCGCTGGGCTATTGGACTGGTCCTTTAGTCCAGCAGTACCGTGCTGTGACTCCCATTGAAGTGGTGATGGTGGAGTTCACGCCCCTGAGGGGGACGCAGTGTGCAGTAATACGTCAGGTTTAGGTATGCAAATTATCGATTAATTCATTAATCATTAGTTGATAGCCTTATCGATCAACTTACGATTAATTGATGAGCAGCGTTTTTCCCCCAAAATCTCAATATTTCTCGAAAAAAAACCCTATTAAATCTAAACATTTAAATTTAAAATTGAGATAAAATACTAAATTTAAATGAAATCTATTTCAATTGATTTATCCAAAGGTGATTTAAATATTCCAAATATTCACACCCCTCTTCACACACACTTCTAACATGCCCATTTTACCTGGGTCTCTTGTCAGTTGAATTGTCGATTAATTGTGATTAATGTTATTTTAATGCATTGATCGATTAAAGTCGATTAATCGATTAATCGTTTGCATCCCTAGTCAGGTTACAAGGAAGAAAGGATACATGAAGCTGTGGCAGTGGTGGTACTGGAAGTGGAGGGCCTCCTGGAAGAGGTGTGGGGTGGTGAGGCGGGGGCCCTGCTGGTGGCTCTGGAGGGCCAGCTGTAAGGCCTGGATGCCGCAGCCCCAGTAGCACGTCAGCACACACTCCTCCAGGCAGCCGGGACGCAGCGTGGCACCCTCTACAGACAACACACAGAGGAGGTCACAAACAAACACACATTAGTTACATATAGATGTGACGGAGGTTTTCCTGCACAGTTCGTCTCCATCGGTACGGCAAACCTGCCACCTCGTCAACTACATCGTATGAGCGTGCTGAGCTAAAATGCCGGTCCGAACGCTACTGCGATGTATTGAGGCATCGGGAGGAAGGTTCACTAACGTTCCACTCCACACTCTGCTAGTTGGCCTCCGTTACATAGACAAGGCCGTCTGTTAGCAATTCGCCTTAACCGTAATGGCAATGACCGAGTCGTAATGTATTACAAAATACTATGTAGTGTCGTGTAGTACTGTGTAGTACTGTGTAGTGTCGTGTTACTGTGTTTTCAACAACTATTACAGCGTTTGTTTGGCGGAACGATGGACATTTGGGGCTGGGCAATATGACGATATATATCGTTATCGTGATATAAAAGTGTATATCGTGACCTTTCTCCTATATCGTTTATATCGTGATAGTAATTTTATCAGTTTTATACAATTGAATATCATTAAATTACATTTCATGTTGTCACAATACACACTGTAAGTTCATGTAACTGTAAAAATAACAATAAAAAGATCCATTTTAAAGAAAGGTCGTTTTGCGACATGAAAAAATAAAGAGAAACTGAAAACGTCTGTAATTGTGCTATATCGTGATATATATCGTTATCGTGATATAAAGTAATCCATATCGTGATATAGTTTTTTTTCCATATCGCCCATCCCTATGGACATTATGAGGCAATGGCATTAACCCCTTTGCACAGAGTTCAAGTTCAAGTTTTATTTAGCTATATCAACATACAGTTGTTAGGTAGTGTCCCTAAAGCGAAAGGTGTTGCATGGGATACTGCGGTACCTTTTCCCTGAAGGCAAGAGTGTGAATAGGTGGTGTGTAGGGTCAGAGGTGGTGTTTTTGGCTTTCCTGGCAAGTCTGGTGTTGTAGTGTGAAGCTAAGGTGGGAAGACTGTGGCCAATGATTTTGAGAGCCAATGTAATAACCCTATTGTCACCATAATTTTAACGATCCAAGTTTTAATCTGATACTTTAGGTTCTCAGTAATGTCTTTACGATGCTATGATGTAATTGTCTTTTCAGCAAAGAGGCTATGACATTAAATATGTAAGAAGTAGATAAGGTGAATTGCTTCAGAGGGCGATTTCTTTTTAAATAGAGGTGCTCATCTTGACCCAAAAGAGACCATGTTCAGAGTGAAAACGGAAATCCCAGGCACTCTGGTGTTGAAAAAGATTAAGCCACCAATTTACAATGTACAGCACCAATTTCTGCAACGTGGCAGACACTAATAACAAAAACCAGGGCCGTAGTAGCCAATTATGGGCCCATACCCCAAAACATTTATTTTCATAACTCGGACTGTGTGTGGACCCCCTAGGGGGCCCTGGTGACACAGTCACACTTTACACCCCTGAACGACACTTCTGACGACGGCATAGAACACAACTGCAGGTCAATTGTGATTAAAAGGGGGGTCATTTCACGTGAAATCAGACACTTTGGGACCCGACCGACACAGATTTCAATCATACTTGCTGTGCCTGTTTAGTAGCAAGGTAGCACCCCAGATTCTGAGGGTTGTTGTATTCCATGCTGTTTGTGTAATTTGTAGAGCCAGACAAGAGCTCTCAAATAACACCACAGACATCTTTTTGTGACTAACACTGACTGATATAATCAAGGCTGAATGCATAGTGTCATACCCTCATATGTACACCTTTGCAGTCTGTTTCTCCCTTAAAATTGGTGTCAGATTCACACAAATGCAGTTCTGGGGTGCTACCTTGCTACTTAACAGGCACAGTAAGTTTGATTGAAATCTGTGTCGGTCGGGTCCCAAGTGTGTGATTTCACCGGAAATGACCCAGGGGCCTCAAATCAGTTATGGAACATTGTATTATGTGTTAGTACATGGATATATAAGGTGTAATGACCAAAACGTCTTCTTCATTTCAGGAAATGCTGTGCTTTCCTCTGTATCTCCATTGATGTTAGGAGGCCTATTACAACCCCCTTTCAATACTACGTTCACATCCCAGTAACACAGTGCGCTCTAATACATTGAAGAGTCATGTAAGTCATGGAGCTCACCAGTAACAGATGCTGCGGTTGTTGTTGTATCCAAGTCTAGCGCAAACGGATTTGTCACCTGAACCATCCTCTTCTCCGGTGCCACAGGGAACGATTCTGTCTCGTCGGAGCTTCGCAGAATGACAGGCACGTCGAATCCAAACCTGTCAAAAAAAAAAAAACCCAACAAAATATAAGATCAAGTGCCCGTGCGCATCGCCACGTGAAAAATGTGTCAATGACATTCACAACAGATGCATTCCAACCTGCTCGTCATGCTATTAGTGCTAACGGAATATGGAGAACATCCATAATGAGAGCATCAGATGATGCATACACCATTTGGTTTGAATGGATATGACGCAGTTGTAAACAAACACACAGTGGGAGATTAAAATGACATCACCTGTCCCATGACAGACATGCCTATGCATGTTCAAGAGCGGACAAGACAGCAATACCAATATTCTAGAAAAGTAGGCCTATAGCATATATCAAAATGTTTTCATTATCTTTCAATTACATGGTTATAAACACTACAGGGGGCACACAAAGCCGGTTGTTGACAGATACTTACCAACCCACCACCATGGCCGCTGTTATGATGAAGCACAGCGATATAACGCTGATGTAGAATAGAGGGGAGTAATCATACAACATGACTAAGAACGCTGCAGCCATGTTAACACGTTCTTCTTCAATAGCCAAAGGAAAATTAAAATATAATGATTTTAAAACTTAGCCCAGCCATCAGACGCAGGCACGTCCCACGTCCGCATAACACTGTACACTTCCGTTTTAAAGTACGGTGGCTCAGAGGCACATGCGTTTCTTAGCACGCATTGGGGAGGAGCAACCACTGCACCGCTGTCAAACAAGCAAGATTCGCCCCAGAAGCAGTCGGCAGGAGAAGCAGAGAGTGTATTTTAGATAGCCGGTGAACAGGTAGTCAGCTTTGGTTTTCACACAACTTAATTGAAGGAATTATAATGCGACAGAACTGAGGTAGAAGCAGACTGCTTGAGGTCTGGTGCAGTCATCGAGCTGGATGCATTTTTTGGACAGATGGTGGTGACTGCGGTAGAGAAGGTGGAGGGAGAGGACGGTAATGTGAAACCGTTACTTTTATTGTCATAACTAATTTGGCTAACAGGCCTGCAAAATCTGGAATCGCGAATTTTTAATAATGAGCAGTTTTAAGGACAAACAGTCCTTTAACACTCCACCTGAAAGCGCAGACAACAGTGTGAGCGGCAGTGACTGGGATATGGCAAGTGATGTGTTTGTGTCTTGCTATGAGCAGCCGATGGGCGATGCTATACATGGTGGAATGGACTCGGTGCAGCCGGGGCTGGATAGACATTTGCCGCTACTGAGGGACCGACGCGGGCTATCCCAGGACGGCATGATTTTAGGCCTGGAGGAAGCCATATATCCCGACTACCACACAATAACTAGACTCAATTCCGATCCGGGTACGGATTATCTGGAAATCACCGGCGACCCAAATTACAGCGAAAGTGATGGCAGCAGCATCACCACGAAAAAGCGGAATCGCTCCAACAGCTCCAGACACCGCGGGGAGGTAGTCACGGAGCTCGGACCCGAGGAAGTGCGCTGGTTCTACAAAGAGGACAAAAGAACCTGGAAACCTTTCGTCGGACACGACTCTTTGAAAATCGAGTTCGTTTATCGGAAATTCTGTGAACTTAATCCCGACAAGGTCAGACGCCGACCACCGTCTGAGTCGGAGGATGTAAGTGGGTCGGCAGGGGGATCTGAGCCTGCGGGGGGTGAGAGCGAGAGGCGAGCCTCCTCGGAAGCGGACAGAATGTCAACGAGTGACAGGGGGAACAGCGCTTGCTCGACGGTAGATGCGGACAGTATAGACGTTGATGTGGACGCCGTGTGTGTCAGGGGGGGACTCTACGAAGTTGACATCAAAGAGAAGGAATGCTACCCAGTCTATTGGAATCGTAAGTACACCACCCAGCTGGGCTGAGGGCCTGCATGGTCTGCACAGTTTGTGCCTGACTGAGTGATGAATCGGCACTCTCACACAGTTGTTGCTGAATGCTCACATATGGAGGGGAGGCTGCCTCATTTAAAAAGTAAATTGCAACACTAACCATAGAAATGCCAAGCATCAGCTAAATTCTGTTCTGCATCTTGATATGTAGCCTAGGTGTAAACAAAGTGGCCACCTGTTTTTGCAGCACCCTGATGTAGATCATGAATGTAATCTTGGCTGCCTACTGTTATTGCTTAGGCCCACAACGGTCTAAATAAAGGCTGCCATAAACCGGCTTGTGTTTGCTTGGCTATGTATGTATATGTGTGTGCTTGTCTGTGTGTCTCTGTGTGTGTGTGTGTGTGTCTGGACCTCTGTCTCTCTCATTCTGTGTGTGTGTGTGTGTGTGTGTGTGTGTGTGTGTGTGTGTGTGTGTGTGTGTGTGTGTGTGTGTGTGTGTGTGTGTGTGCGTGTGCGCGTGTGCGTGTGTGTGTATGCGCACATGCTTGTGTGTCTGTATCTGTGTATGCCTGTGTGTGTGTATGTGCGTGCGTCTGTCTGAGAGAGTGTGTGCGTGTATGTGTGTGTGTGTGTCTGCATCTTTGCTTGCCTGCGTGTGTGTGTGTGTGTGTGTGTCTGTGTGTGTGCGTGCGCAAGCGTCTGTTTGTGTGTGAGAATGTTGCCGTGTGTGTGTGTGTCTGCATCTTTGCTTGCTTGCGTTTGTGCTTGTGTGTGTGTGTGTGTGTTGTGTTCAGAGCAAGACCGCATCCCGGTGATGCGTGGCCAGTGGTACACGGACGGCACCTGGCTGCCGCTGGAGGAGGAGGATAGCGACCTGATCGAGCTGGAGCACCTGGCTCGCTTCCGGGGACAGCAGATGAGGGACCCCTTCGAGACGCCAGAGGTGCCCCCCACCACCACCGCCACTACCACCACTAGTACTGCTACTACTACTACGGCCACTACTACTACTACTACTACTGCGGTGGATACTAAAGCTGGTAAGGCGAAAAGCACACACTACTATTATTACACACGGCACACACCACTACTACTACCACACCGTCACAAGCAACCAAACACAGCAACTCCCACACCACGACTGCTACTACTGCTCTGGGGTGAGTTTCTCAAAAGGGAAGTTGTTAGCCTGTTAGCAACTTCGGTAGTTGCCAATGGGAAAATGCATTGAAAGCAACGAAGTAGCTAATGTAGTAAGCAACTTTGGTTTCGAGAAATTCACCCCTGCACTACTACGGTGGACAGTAAATATGGCTATAACACATCACTTCCGCACAGTCACGGGAATTACCTCAACCAACCACAACAAATACCACCACCACTGTTACTACTACTACTACTACTACTACTACTACTACTACTACTACTACTACTACTACTACCACTATAACAATGGGCTGCTAAGATGGTGAAGCCAACACACACACCATCACTACTACTACTACTACTACTACTACTACTACTACTACTACTACTACTACTACAGTGGGCAGCAAAGAAGACAAGGCTAAATCTTTTTATATCTGTGAAGATTGTAGTGCAAGTGGAGTGAAAAAAAAAATCACAGCACACTGATTCTAATCTACTCCCAGTTTTATTACGCAACATTCCGACCTGAGCGGTGGTTGTCAGGTGTCCAGGTCGTGTTGGTCAAAAAAGTGTGTGTCGTGATGGTTGTGAGGTTGCAGCCCGGATGCAGGGCCGGATTATCCATAAGGGCCAGCGGCACAGTACCCAGGGGGGCACCAACCATTTTTGACCTGTGAGGGAGCACCAAAAGACACAAACTTAACAATTATTCTTCATAAAGGGGGCACCAGTGAGGTATAGTGCCCAGAGGCACCACATTGGCTTAATACGGCCCTGCCGGATGTGGGGGTCATGATAGTGGTGATGGCGGCGGCGGCGGTGGTGGTGGTGGTGGGGGTAGTCAGTGAAAGGCCCTGGGAGGTATGGGGTCAGGGGGCTGGGTATTGTGATGGCGAGGCCGGGGGTCGGCAACACAATGAAGGGTCAGGGCGTGGTGTGGTGTGGTGTGGTGTGTTAAGAGCTGAGTTCAGCTTAAAGCTCCACGCCACATGGACATGGGACATGGGATGTGCTG
>NC_085874.1:25535983-25580983 GCF_034702125.1 Engraulis encrasicolus | reverse complement strand
TTCAACTTGCGCATCATCACTTTATAACTGCAGTTATAT
This sequence comes from Engraulis encrasicolus, assembly GCF_034702125.1. Classification (NCBI taxonomy): domain Eukaryota; kingdom Metazoa; phylum Chordata; class Actinopteri; order Clupeiformes; family Engraulidae; genus Engraulis; species Engraulis encrasicolus. The sequence goes on along the minus strand of NC_085874.1, from coordinate 25,580,944 downwards.
AAATATTGTTTAATATTCCCAGTGCACCATTAATCATGAACTAAAAAAAAGAACCGTATTCATGAAAAAGGTAACATTGGTGAATGGGTAGCATTAATTCTGGAAATAAACAACTAAAAATCTCACACAGTGTCCCTTTAAACTTGTTTTTAAATCCTGCATCTGATCTACACCTTTGGAAGTGTGTAACTTGACTTTGTGCTTGCAAGGTGAGCAGTGTTATGAGCAGAGTCTGAGCCTTGAGGGCCTGCTGTCTGTGGTGCAGAGTGGCACCTCTAGTACTCTGTGTGTGTGTGTGTGTGTGTGGTAAGCAAGTCTTTGTGTTGACTGTACACTTGAACTGAGCGTTTTTGACGTCTCTCGATGTAGCCTCGAGGAACGGGACACAACTTCACAGCGTGAAGGATATGCATGCACCCTGAGACATTGTTTAAATTTTTGTATTTTGACTTTAAAATTAAACACTTTAAAAACACTTTATTAACTTATTTTAATGAACTAATTAAAAAACATATAAAGTGTTTAAAGAACCAACCTACATTTTCACATCGGCGTGTGAGTCGGCTAGCCTCACGCGCCATCCTACGTACTTCCTCCAAAAGATTGGCTCCGTACTAAATGAAATGGTAGTATTATGGGATGGTCAGGCTCAGGCTAGGAGTCTGCTCCTGTTGGATGAGTTTGCTGCTTGTTTGCCAGTCTGACACTTCTGTATGCAGTGGCTTCATCTTTTTGCTCTTTGGAGACCAAACTTCAAGGACTACCGCTGTGTCTATTGTCTTAGAAAAATAGTATTTCTTACTCATTTACAAACATTTGTAAAGTTTTGTTTATTATTATTAGTTAATTACAAAGTGTCTATAAAGATTTTAAGCCACTGTTACTTAAATGTTACCCTTTCGGCTGTTGACTTTGCCACTATGTGGCTCCCCAGTTAATTAGCAGCTTACAAGCCAGACGCTTTGGAGATCTCACTTCATTATCACCAGTTAGGGCCAGGTGATGGAGGGAGACAGCTAGGATGTACTCAGGAAGTAGTTAGGAGAACCACACACTGACGAAGCCAGCTGCCAATTAATTCATCTCACTTCTGCTTAGCGACTTAACGACTTAGCGCAGAGCCTATGTTATAACCTTACTGTCACTAAAATTGTAATGGCTATGTCATAATATGTTACTTAAGGCTGGCTGTAATGTCATAGCGATGATGTTATGATGTAGTTGAGTATTTTCAGCAAATAGTGAATAGGCCCGCCGGCGGCCCCATCTGCTCTAAGAGGCTACACCCTTAGCCCAGATCCTCTATTATAACCTTATTGGCCCCAAAATGGTAATGACCAAGTCTTAATCAGTTACGTAAGACTCTCTGCATTGTCAAAGCAATGTTGTTATGTTATAGTTGAGTGTCTTCAGTAAAGCATGAATAGGCCCGTCGTCGACAGGCCCATCTGCAGTAAGAGGCTATACTTGTGCTTGCAAAGTTAACAGTGTAGTTGAGTCTTTTTATTTTATTTTATTGTTTAGATTTTTTGGGGTCTTTTTTCGACTTTATTTGATAGGACAGTGTGAGAGGTGGACAGGAAGCGAATCTGGAGAGAGATGGGGAGGGGTCGGCAAAGGACCCGGGCCGGGAATCGAGCCTGGGTCAGCCGCATGGCAGTCGAGTGCCCTACCAGTTGGCCACGATAGGGCCAGTGTAGTTGAGTCTTTGTGTTCAGTGTGCATTTGAACTGAGTGTTGTTGACTCTCGCCCCCTAGCCTCGAGCAGCGGGACGCGACTTCACCGTGGCTACGTGGAGGAGGCGGCCCCTGAGGACACGCCCCCTGAGACCACCCACATCGTCTTCGTGGTGCACGGGATTGGCCAGAAGATGGACCAGGGACGCATCATCCGGAACACCAGCATGTGAGCACCTTGCTTTATACTGTATACAGGGTCTGTGTGTGTGTGTGCGTGCGTGCGTGCGTGCGTGCGTGCGTGCGTGCGTGCGTGCGTGCGTGCGTGCACACACGTATATGTGTGTGTGACAGAGGGGGCAGAGAGAATTGTGACTATAGTAACTCCTTAAGACATAACTTCAAGGTTGATGGTGATTGCTTTTAGTAAACAAGAATGAATGTGTGTGTGTGTGTGTGTGTGTGTGTTTGTGTGTGTGTGTGTGTGTGTGTGTGTGTGTGTGTGTGTGTGTGTGTGTGTGTGTGTGTGTGTGTGTGTGTGTGTGGGTATACTTGTGTGTGTATACTTGTGTGCTCTCTACTTATGTCCTACATCAAGGATGCGTGATGCGGCTCGCAAGATGGAGGAGAAGCATTTCTCGGATCGCACCACTGAGCATGTCGAGTTCCTGCCCGTTGAGTGGAGATCCAAGCTGTCCCTAGATGGAGGTATCGAACAGCTATTATGGCTCAATAGGGTCCTTGCATAAGAGGGTTATTTCTTATTTGTGGTTGACTGCTCTTTTGATTATTTTCTAAATTCGTCATTTGGGTATAGTCAATCAATGATCAATATTCAACACTGGGCATCCTTAAAATGTCATGTTTTAACAAAGGCAATTTGGTTGGTGTCATAGGGGAAAAGAAAATTATACAAAAGAACAAAAAACATTATGAGAAAGGCTGAAAATATACGAAATAAGAAAACACTATGATAATTGTTGTTTTTACAATTATACCCAAATAGGCCTTACTTGTGAATTTGATTACTTGAGTAGTAACACCTTCATTGTATACTTTCATTTTACAACTATGCTCAAAGATATCCCTTACATGTAAATCTGATAAATTGAGAAGTTGCAACACCTGTATTGCATGAATTTCATGAATGTTGTTAAAGGAACAGTCCACCCTTTTTGATTTTCACATATCGCATTGCAATATTTCCAAGCATTATTCATGAATGTGTATATAATTTTCATCTATGTGCTTGCATTGCCTAGTTTTTGCATTGTTTAGTATATCCAAATTAAGCGAAGCAATGCAAGTCTATGGGAGCAAACAAAACAATCAAATGCACTTTAAAATGAATGTAAAATTCTCCTCAGTGCAAAATAGCTATTTAATCCTGCAGTGTTTCCCAGAGAAATTTTGGAAACTATGGGGGCAGTCGGAATTTGTTGTTGGGGGGCGGGGCGGGGTGTTGGGTTGGGCGTGGAAATTCACCTGGCGTAAACAATGAGTACAGTATGACACTGGCGCATGGAGAAACTATAGGCCTACATGTTAGCCATTTATATTTTGAGAAAATTACAGAAGATTTTACCCCTGAAATGTATACTAGTACATTGTCATTTATATTTAAAAAAATGCAGTACAGTGAATTCCTGTTTACAACACACTTCCATTCATCCCTCATGCAGGGGTCTATGCAATGAAAAAAAATAAAACAAAAATAGGAGCACAGAAAAGAATTTAGGAGCACTGTGAAATTCTTAACGCACAGACAAAAAGGGTCTAAGGGAGTAGGCTATGCCTTTTTCCCCACACACATAGGCGTACACATTCTACATGAGGGGTGCTAGTCACAGGGCCAGTTTTTCAAAATTCCTCCCAGTAAAAGGGCTGAACAACATATTACACATTTACATATTACACATTTATGTCTAATATTACACATTTATGTCACATTCATTACACATTCATTTCTATATGCAGCCCAATGTCTCCTCTGCTGTGTCAATGAAGGCTTGCCCCTAACTCATTATCATACAACTATAAAACAAAGTCTGGCCAGTGTCAGTAAACTCTTCCCAACTGTCCCTTTTTTATTGCTCCCAAACCCAAATTAACTACAACAACTTCACTATAGGCTTTTGATCCCTTTGTCTTTCAAGAACTCCTGATTTTCTCTATAGGATATATTTACTCCAGGAGGAAAATGCGAAGGATATCGTTTTTTAAATAGTTTTAAAAAAAACGGAAATCGATTTTTTTTTTTTAAACAGCGGTGCGCCATAGTTTCCTCTATGTATGGGAAACACTGTCCCGTCCTGTGATCACTTGTGGCTTGATGATAATGCTCCCATTTACTTCCAGTGACTATAATTCTGATCCAAGTACTAAAATCACTGAGAAGAAAATGATATGCACATTCATGAATAATGCTTGGAAATACTGGAAATATGTGAAAATCAAACAAGGATGGACTGTTTTTTTAAATGAAGCATAGGAAAGTGTCTGATGTTGGGGCCATATGTTGTGCTTCAGATACGGTGGACTCCATCACGCCAGATAAAGTGAGAGGCCTCAGGGACATGCTGAACAGCAGTGCAATGGACATCATGTACTACAGCAGCCCCTTGTACAGGGATGAGGTTAGACGCAAGCACACTCACACACACACACACACACACACACACACACACACACACACACACACACACACACACACACACACACACACACACACACACACACACACACACACACACACACACACACACACACACACACACACACGTGCACAGTGCACACAATGAGAGATATGCTGAACACTACTCCAGCCCCTTATACAGGGATGAGGTTAGACGCACGCACGCACGCACGCACACGCACGCACACACACACACACACATACCCACACACACACACACACACACACACACACACACACACACACACACACACACACACACACACACACACGCACACACACACGTGCACAGTGCACACAATGAGAGATATGCTGAACACTACTCCAGCCCCTTTCACAAGCACGAGGTTAGACCCGCGCGCGGGCACACACTCACACACACACACACACACACACACACACACACACACACACACACACACACACACACACACACACACACACACACACACACACACACACCACACACACACACGCACACACACACACACACACTACACACAGACACCACACAAGCACAAGCGCGAGGTTAGACCCGCGCACGGGCACACACTCACACACACACACTCTCACACACACACACACACACACACACACACACACACACACACACACACACACACACACACACACACACACACGAAGTAGTCATGAACTAATGAACTAATGTAATGAACTAATATGCACTAGTGTGACCACAACACAGTACATTGTGCAGGCAAAATATGTCCCATTACTGGAAATTCATCAGGGCAGACATGGAGAAGAGCCACCCTTTATGTATGAAAAGTACACATTTCCGAATTATAATAAATACTTAGAAATCGAGGATGATGCTAAATATGCATGAAAAAGATAACCTACGTTCTGGAAATAAACTACTAACTCAACACTAGGTAAGGTTAGTCAGTAGCATTGAAGCAATTGCTGGCACGTGGTGTGAATATCATTGCACACCAGGACTGTGGGCTGGAGTCTATTCTGGGAGTCCAAAGGGTGATCAGTGGAGTAGTTGAAGTGTCAGACACCAAAAATATCTCCTGGACATTGAGGCAGCCATGACATTTGTTACCATAGACACAACAGCCAACAGGCTCTTGGGCCTGCCATTTCTCCACCGAATATAGCATATCAACCATTTGGTCAGAATACTGTCTCTTGAAGCATTGAATGGGCTATTGAAACGTTGGGTAACATTTTATAATAACGTGGTACATTTTTAAAGCGTTATCAACACTCATCAAGTTAGTAACTTATTATGAACAAAACATTTACAAATGTTCGTAAATGATTTAGGAATATTATGTCAACATCGGTAAATATGTGCACATTAGAAAGCTGGCCTATGGCTGCACAGTGAAACGATCCCTAATGATTTACAAACATTTTTAACAGGTTTTGTGGATAAATAGTGAATTATTTAACTAAGCATTTATACATTATTCACTGTCAATAAAGCTGTAAAGTACACCGTTATTGTAGTGTTACCAAATCATGTCTGAGAATTTCTACCTTTCCAAAAGTCCTTGTCGATAATCCAAACGTAAACTATGTGCAGAAGCCAAACAGATGCTCAAGCAATCCCTTGGACCACTTGAACACTATCTCTTTTGGATTGCATTGAAGGTACACTGTGTAAGATTTTTAGTTGTTTATTTCCAGAATTCATGCTACCCATTCACTAATTTCCAGAAATAGACATTTTTAGCTGCAAAAATGACTTGGGCCATACTAAAAAAATATTAGTTTATCACTTAGTAAACTTTCATGAAAAGAACCAATTTGGCAATAGGCAGTCCAGTTTCAATGAGCAGCATAGTTGCAGTACATGTTTGACCATTTCCCGCACAGTGTACCTTTAAAGATTTGTTGGCTTGACAAAAAAGACTAAACATTCACTCACTGTATGTCTCTCTGGTTTGAAATCTGCCGTAGATCACCAGAGGTCTCACCAAGGAACTGAACAGGCTTTACACGCTTTTCTGCAAGCGCAACCCGGAGTTCGAGGAGCATGGCAAGGTGTCCATCGTGTCGCACTCGCTGGGCTGCGTGATCACCTATGACATCATGACGGGCTGGGATCCGGTCCGGTTCCACCACATGGTGGAAGAGCAGCTGGAGGCGGCGCGACCCGACTTTGAGGAACGCCGGCTGATGGAGCAACTACGGCTCACGCGCCTCAAGTACGTGTAAAGTATGGATGCCAGAGATCAAAGACCAAATGTAACACAGGTTGAGATAAGCTGCGATCTTTACCGAAAGTTTGTCACGTGATATAAAGACATAGTAGTGGGGTGCCCGTAGGCGACATACGTCACGGTACGGAATTCGGGTGGTCTGTCTTCATGGATATATAGAACGCTAGATCGGGAGTTCCTAACTTACCAATCTTTTCTAACTTGGGACCCTCGTCAAAATCTCATAAATCTTTGCGGTCCACCTCTGTCCCAGTAAACAATACAAATCAAAATAAATACATAGTCCACAGTCAATAGGGGGTGGCAACATTCAGGCTATCCCTCTTCTTTGAAAGGCACACTCAGCACATAATACATATGATTCAGGAGAGGACGGCAGCAATCTGACTGATCCACTCGTTCCAATGCAAAGGGGATGGTCACCATCAGGTCTGCCGACAGGGGGAGACAAAGGGGTACGTTGTACCGGGCACAGGGAGACAGGGAGCCCAGATTTGGGTCCCCATTACATTGTGTGTATTGCGTAGGGGGCCCTTTCAGATTACTTTGTCCTGGGCCCAGCGAAAGCTGTCAGCGGTCCTGGTCACCATTTTCACATGAACAGGCCCAAAGACATGGGGCTGACAACAAAACAATCAATGCATTAGGTAAGCTTAATCTATGGTCATGGTGGTCTGTTTTCTACAGTTTCCTAGAATCAGCTACTCTTTGCATTTTTGCTGACTGCATCCTTGGCAAAAATGCAGTCATTTAGTCTAAAGGATTTCAGCTTATCTTGGCCATTATCTGATGAAATTAGTAGACTACACCTTTGGTTTTGAGCAAGAGGTCACTATCGGGGAAAAAAGTGCTCCTGAGTCATGTATTGACCGAATCCATTGATTTCTTTTTTTTTAACAATATGATACATCAATTAACATCATTGCCAATGTACAGAACATAATTTGCTTTTATAAATATGTATTTTTTGAGCTTATGCCTTTATTTGAGATTGGACAGTGAAGATGTTGACAGGAATGTAGTGGGAGAGAGAGGCGATCGAGAGAAGGATCGAGAGATGAGGTCATATCGAAATCGAACCCGGGTCCTCAGTGTATATCAGCAGGGACGCCGACAGGGGGGACAAAGGGGTCTTGTGTCCCGGGCCCAAGGAGAGAGGGGGCCCATAATTTGTATCCACATTACATTGTATGTATTGGGTTTGGGGCCCCTTCATGTGTCTTTGTCCCGGGCCCAGCCAAAGCTGTCAGCGGCCCTGTATATCAGTGTGGTGCCTTAGCCGTTTGAGCACCGGCCAAGGCCAAGAACGTTATTTGCTATACATCTGTTGTCATTCTCTATATTTATCGCCTGTAAATGTGCGGCTATTTGTAGAGCTGTACTGCTGATGTCCTAATCCCTGCTGTGCAGAATCAGATTATGTTGATAAATCAGACCAATGACGTGAATCAGACCTACATTTCCAGTGTTTCCCTTTAAAAGCCTCTTGCCATATGGACTGCAGACAACAATACATGAAACAAAGGGAGCAGGCACTAATGCCCCCTGCTATCAACACACATGTCGCATGCAACATATTTGTTCGTTTGAGCGGAGGAAATGTCAGCTGAATGAAAAAAAGACACATATCTGGAAACATAAATGCTGTGCTGTGCTGTGCTGTGCTGTGCTGTGCTGTGTGTGTGTGTGTGAGAGAGAGAGAGAGAGAGAGAGAGAAAGAGAGAGAGAGAGAGAGAGAGAGAGAGAGAGAGAAAGAAAGAGAGAGAGAGAGTGTGTGTGTGTGTGTGTGTGTGTGTGTGTGTGTGTGTGTGTGTGTGTGTGTGTGTGTGTGTGTGTGTGTGTGTGTGTGTGTCCAACTGTATTTCTATGTTATTTATATGTGTACCTTATGTTGTGTAGATTGAGGGACCTGGAGGACCAATTTCTGGGTCTGCAGACGTCGTCCTCAGTGGCTGTTCCTGCCCTGAAGTTTAAGGTACAGCAGGCTGATTTAGACAACCGCCCCCCCCCACACACACACACAAACACACACGGCCCCCCTGAGACATTCAGCATGCGACTATGATCTCTAACTCTGTTACTAGCATTGAAGAAGTGTTCCAGCGGTGCTGCTGCACCATCATATGGATGCAGAGTTCTCTTGTATACAAAATGTATTTTTTCATGCCCTCTGTTCCTCACTACTAATTACCTAGAGGTGTGTGTTGCAGATATGGACAAAGTCTGTGTGTATAGGTGCACACTGTATGTACAGTATATACAACTTGGGATTTGTGGGGTTTTTTTTATACCTAGGCTGGCAGGTGTGTTGGGAATGACCTACTGCTCGCCATCAGAAAAAAAAGTATAAAACTCCTGCATGCTCACCATTTCCCTTTTATTTGTATTCCGAAAAGCAGACGTTTTTTGCAGGTGCTCAAGACAATACAACATAAAAAAAAATCTAAATGGAGATAATGGACTGTAGTTATTTAATCTTATTATATGGTTGTGACGTCATCTGTCGAATGCTCCATTCATTTCAACGGGGCTCCCCAACGTTCGGACGTCTGTTATTTTTCGATAACGGACGGGTTGGTCTATAACAGACCGCTGTCAATGGCAACAAGACTTTTCACTGCTAAAGCGACTTTTCAACAAGACTCTAATCAGCTGCTGTGATAGACAGCACCCGTTGTCCTGGCTACCGCTGTCAATGGCAACAAGACGTTCACTGCTAAAGCCACTGGCTTGTAGCCTACAAGTCAGTGGCTAAAGCGAATGTTTCATATCACTCCGCAGGGGGTCCGGTCTTTTGTCACTCTAATCAGCTGCTGCGATAGACAACACCTGTTGTCCTGGCTAGCTGTTGCCTAGCGGTGTTCCACAACGGCACTGTTTTGTTTTGCGCAGCAACAATCTTAACATTAAATAATGTCCCCGCATGTGTGAATCATTTAAGTATATCCATATAATAAGCGGGTTAACTTTCGGCGAGTCGGTCGCTTTGTGGAATAGCAGCACTTCAGAGAGAACAAGACCCCTCCGCTCCGCGTCGGGGTCTAAAGATTCTCTCTGTCGTGCTGCTATTCCACGGTAGCGACCTTCTCGCCGAACGTTAACCCTTACTTAAAGGGACACTGTGTGAAATTTTTAGTTGTTTATTTCCAGAATCCATGCTAGCCATTCACTAATGTTACCTTTTTCATGAATACTTATCACCGCCATAAAATTCTAAGTATTCATTATGACTGAAAAAATTGCACTTTTCTTACATGAAAAGGGGGATCTTCTCCATGGTCCGCCATTTTGAATTTCAAGAAATAGCAATTTTTTGCTTAAAAATGACTGTACTTGGGCCATGCTAGAAAATATTAGTTTATTACTTAAATTTTCATGAAAAGATCAAATTTGGCAATAGGCAGCCCAGTTTCAATGAGCAGCATAGTTGCAGTACCCTTTTTGACCATTTCCTGCACAGTGTACCTTTAATTCATGTTCGTTTTTACAGTTCTGCATGCTTACCGTTTGGTTTCTCTTCAGGTGGAGAACTTTTTCTGCATGGGCTCCCCGCTGGCTGTCTTCCTGGCGTTGAGAGGAATCAGGCCCGGTACCAACGGCACCCAGGACCACATACTGCCCACCTCCATCTGCCAACGCCTCTTCAATGTCTTTCACCCAACTGACCCAGTGGTAAGCTCAGCTGCTTCAATGCAAAGAGAGTTTGTTGTGGGTTTGTGGGTCAATCCTTGAAATACGGAGGTATACAGGGATAGTATGGACTTGATCGGGCAGGGTCAGTGGGTTGGGACATCCAGTGTTTCTGAGGCTGTATCTTGTCTATCCTTGTATTTCTTATTTACCACTACTTTTATCTGCTTTGTGTTTGTCCTTTTATGTCTTTTTGTAGTGTTGCAACCTCCAAGTCAAGTCAAGTCAAGTCAGCTTTTATTGACAGTTTCTTCATATGCACAGGTCAAACAAGGAAATTGAAATTACGTTTCTCTCTCTATACCATGAAGGACATAGACATTCACAGGACTGACATTTACAGACTGACATCAAAGTTCAAGACAGGACAAGTAACACTGATGGACCAATAACAGTAAAGTGATGAAGTAATAAATAATACTGAGCATTTAACATTGGTGAGTGACAGTGATGGACCAGTGATAAACCAATAACAATAAGTGATTAGTGTAATAAATATAACAATTAACATTTAACATTGAACATTTGACATATAGGGAAAGGAATAGAAGACCTAATAATGACAATAGTAATAATAATAGTAAAATACAAAGTAGTCAAGGCTATGCCGTACTACACTCCCACATTGATCCCTGCACATTGATCCCTTGTGGAGACAAATACATTAAGCTAACCCTAACCTTTGCCTGATTCACACCAGACCACATCACAACTGAGATATGGTCTGGAGACCGCCTACTTAATATCTCATAGGTTGTGGTTTGCGATTGGCTCCGTTGACTCCTTTCTTTACCTTTATCTACCAGTCCTTTCCCGTGACGCAACAGATTGTGAAGTGCAGGCGCGCGGAGGATATATCTCTTTTCTACAGCATAGCATTTCCTAGGCTAGGTCAATCTGATGTTGATGTCATACATGTTGATGTACTTGTTTTTCTATGTGAGTGTGTGCTCATTGGGTGGGGACTGCTGATTTGTGTGTGTGTGTATGTGTGTGTGTGTGTGTGTGTGTGTGTGTGTGTGTGTGTGTGTGTGTGTGTGTGTGTGTGTGTGTGTGTGTGTGTGTTGGGTGGGTGTAGGCCTAGTTGTGTGTGTGTGTGTGTGTGTGTGTGTGTGTGTGTGTGTGTGTGTGTGTGTGTGTGTGTGTGTGTGTGTGTGTGTGTGTGTGTGTGTGTGTGTGTGTGTGTGTGTTGGGGTGGGTGTAGGCCTAGTTGTGTGTTGGTGTGTGTGTGTGTGTGTGTGTGTGTGTGTGTGTGTGTGTGTGTGTGTGTGTGTGTGTGTGTGTGTGTGTGTGTGTGTGTGTGCTGGGTGGGGTGGGTTAGTCTGGCCCCTGTTTTCTGTGGAGCGATGTGAGCGGTATGGATCTGACCGGCCAACCCTCCCCAGAAAACAGCCAATAAGCGAATAAGCGGCCCACGTGGGGGCAAAAGGGGGAGGACGCTTGTGACGATGATGTAAACGTCTGCGCCAATGGCTCTGGTCTACGCTGTTGTTGCTGAGTAACTCTCTGCGATTGGGTGAGAGCTGTCCAATCATTTCAAACCATAACTGAGTGTAAACTTCCCGCTTCCTGCAATCGCGTCAGATCACACAACCTCCAGGCCATGAATATGAAATAAAATGGTAGTATTATGGGATGGTCAGGACCAGGCTAGGGGCGGGTGGGGGTAGTGTTGATTTTTATGTGTGTGTGTTTGTGGGGTGTAGGCCGGGCTGAATTAGTGTGTGTGTGTGTGTGTGTGTGTGTGTGTGTGTGTGTGTGTGTGTGTGTGTGTGTGTGTGTGTGTGTGTGTGTGTGTGTGTGTGTGTGTGTGTGTGTGTGTGTGTGTGTGTGTGTGTGTGGACGGGCATTGGAAATTAGCTTTTGGCTATAAATGCTATGTTGCTTGCTGTTTGGCTGTTATGCAACCTACATGCTATGTATCTGTCCCTACCAAATAAATTCAACTAAATTAAAGTTTCTTCTGATTCTGATGTCTGATGTGATGACTGCATATGTTGAATACAATAAAAGAAGAAGTTAGGAAATGAAGAAAATAGCCTTGTTATCAAATGACTCTAATGCATATGTCCTGTATGTATATTTGATGACCGGATGATTGATGATTGTAATTTGTCCTTAGGCCTACAGGTTGGAGCCCCTGATATTGAAGCATTACAGTAATATTGCCCCTGTTCAAATTCACTGGTGAGTAATGGCATGTGTGCTTCTGTGTGTGTGTACTGAATGAATTTAATTCTATTTTGTGTATTAATACGCACATACATCTAGTACTATGTATGAATTAGGGATGCATGTTATCAGGAAAAAATCAATATGCGATAACAGCATGCAATACCTCGAGAACGATATTTAGAAGTATAGCCGAGTGTTTTTCTTGTCACTAATTTGTCGGTCTGTGTGGGGGGCGTGGCTTTGGTCATGGCTGGCTTCTTGCGCATTTGTTGATTTTCGCGATACGCATATCGCCACTCTTGATATCGGGATTGTGATACATTTTCGATATATTTTGCAGCCCTAGTATGAATGTACCTTCGAAAAGTAAGGCATACATGCTGTACATGTATCAATCTGACAAGTCATCATCTCTGTTTATTTTTTTTCTTAATCCATCCCTGTTTATTTTTTTTTCTTAATGGCATCATGGCAGTTCAAGGTCTGGCTAAAAACCGCATTACCATGCTGATGTATTCGAGTAGTACATCTTGGCTGGAGTGAGTGAGACACAGTCCTTGATCGTTGCTTGGCAGAGTGTGTGCCGTGTACTGTGTACCGTGCCAAGTCCTCTGTAAGAGTTTTCCCCCCTTGCCTGATTCCAATGCAGTAGAACTGGCTTGGTAGTGTAGTGACTCCAGACAGAGGTACAGTACTCGTTACTGTACAACATTTCTGGAGCGGTTTCAAGTAGAAGCAGATGTGCTTTGCTTTGCAGCAGTGAAAAGTGAAAAGTAGCCTTTAGGGAATGCATGCCCTAGTTGGAAGACACACACTTTTCAGTTTGTTTCCCTAGTTTCGAGGGCTGGACTGTGGGAGAATAGGGCCCGGGCACTTTTGGCTCAAAGGGCCCCCCCCCTAATAATTAGGGGCACAGAGCTGACTCACCGGTGGGCCCCGCAGCCTCGTGGGCCCCTATTTAATGCCCGGTATGTCAGATGGCCAGTCCAGCCATGCTGGTTTCCCTCCGGTTCCCCGATTCTCTCTCTACCCAGCAGGGCCGCTGAAAGCTTTGGCTGGGCCTAGGAAAGCCCCCCCACCCCTCACCCACCTACCCATTCCAACCAATGCATAAAATGTAATGAGAACCCAATTCTAGGCCTCCTCAGCCCCCACCACTTCCCCACTCTCTCTAAATACGTACAATGACATGAGGTCCCAATTCTGAGACCTCCCTTCTTCTGGGCCCCGGGTGACTGACCTGTTTGCCTCCTCCATTCCCCCCGGCGCCGGCTTCCCTCTCACCGATTTCCCTTGCACTCATAAATAACACAGATGTGAATTCCCCTCCCATCTCGGCTTCTCCCCATTCTCTCCTCTCCATATGTTAGCCTGGAGTAGCTGTATGTCCTGGTTAAGTAGGCCTACAGCCAGGCACATCAACGGGGTGGGGTGGGGGGTTGAACGCAAACAGGTCAGTTGTCCTGGGCACAGGGAAAGGGAGGGGTCATAAATGGGACTCCATAGCATTTTATGTATGGGCGGGGGGGGGGGGGGGGGATATTTTTCAGATTATTTTGTCCCGGGCCTGGTCAAAGCTGTTCTCTCTTGGTTACAGGTGCCCTATAGTATATAGTAATGACTGTAGGAAGTGCTCTTGATCATTTCAGTGCACCTGTGCAGATGATTCGCTGCACAAGTACAGTAGTTGCATACAAGTTGATTTTGTGTTTTATCTGCTGTGTTTTACAAAACAAATTTACAACATCAATGAATACTCCCTTGGTAATGGTGTCTGGAATCAGGCATGAACATACGTACAGTACATTCAAAATTTACTAGTAGATTTCACAATTACTTATAATATTTGTAATTTTAGGTGTTTACTTACCTCTGACTACTATAGGTAAAATTCCCAACTTCACCCTAATGCCTAATGCTGTTGTACTGTGTACAATAGTTGTTAATAGCAAAAAATATATAAAAATATTGATGTTGTAGTTTTCTGAACGGTAGTTTTCTGATCTTTTTGTCCACCTCGATTCCCAGGACTTACGTTTGGGCTTTTTTTCCCCCTCGACTTTGACCTGTCTTTTTTTTTTTTTTTTACATTTGGGGAAGGGTCGGCAAAGGACCCGGGCCGGGAGTCACCCGGGTCGGCCGCATAGCAAATGAGTGCCCTACCATTTGCACCACGGTAGGGCCGACTTTGACCTGTCTTAATGTCTGTTTTGTGTGTGAATGTGTGTTGCAATGATCGTTATTTGCATTAGGTGTATTACATGAGGTAATGAAAAAAAGGAGGCGCACACAAGGCTTGTGTGAAAAATGTATATTGTAGCCGAAAATTTACAAGAGAAGTCAGAGGTTAAAATTGGAGCCACAGACGTTTCGGACCTAGTCCATTCTCAATGTCTCCAGTAGGGTGTATAACACCCACCCTTCCCCCTGGGGATCAATAAAGGTACTACTCTACTCCACTGTACTCTCCTCTCTAATGAGATTGCAAATCATGAATATGAAATTAATTGCAAAAAATATTTAATTATTGATGTAATGACTTTTTTTAGGTACAACACGACCAGCCCCACGCCGTATGACCAGATCCGTCCAACGCTGCTGAACCCGCTGAAGGAGAGTGCCTCTGTGTCGGACACGGAGAGCATCCCCAGCCCCTGCACCTCCCCTCCCCAGCCACGTAGGCACTATGGGGAGTCCATCACCAACCTGGGGAAGGCCAGCATCATGGGTGAGAGAGAGAGAGAGCGAGAGAGAGAGAGGGAGGGAGGGGCAAATTAAGGGGCATCGTCAGCAACAGTGCGGCCACTTGGCCTTGTGCTGCCCCTAAGCCTGGTCGGCCTTGTAAAAGAGATGTTTAATCTTAGCGGGACACAGTCAGCTACAGAGAGAACAACACCAGAGGACACTGCAGAACAATGGTAGTGAAACAAACAGAAAGAGGGAAAGAAACAGGAGAGAGAGAAAGAGAGAGAGAGAGAGAGAGAGAGAGAGATTGCATGGCAGAAAGAGAATAGACAACGCCATGGATAGTGAGCTGGATGCATAAAAAGAAGGGATAAGATGGTATAGCTACAGAGAATGTGAGCTGGCAAAGTAAAAGAAAGAGAGAGAGAGATAGGGGAAGAGAGAAGGAGAGATAACAGAAGGTGGGACAGAGAGCCTGAAAGCAATGAGAGGAGCAAGAGCGCGAGAGCAGAAAAGGAGGGAAAGGGGAACGTTCTCATGATCTGTACATGACAGATAAGAAGAGACGGCAACGACGGGTAGGGTGGGGAAGAGAGAGAGAGAGAATGTGTGCATGCGTGTGTGTACGTGTGTCTGTGTGTGAGAGAGAGTGATTGTGTTTCTGTGTGTGTGTGTGTGTGTGTGTGTGTGTGTGTGTGTGTGTGTGTGTGTGTGTGTGTGTGTGAGAGAGAGAGAGAGAGAATGTGTGCATGCGTGTGTGTACGTGTGTCTGTGTGTGAGAGAGAGTGATTGTGTTTCTGTGTGTGTGTGAGAGAGAGAAAGAGAGAGAGAGAGAGAGAGACAGAGAGAGAATGTGTGGATGCGTGTGTGTACGTGTGTCTCTGTGTGAGAGAGAGTGATTGTGTTTCTGTGTGTGTGTGTGTGTGAGAGAGAGAGAGAGAGAGAGAGAGAGAGAGAGAGAGAATGTGTGTGTGTGCGTGTGTCTGTGTGTGTGTGAGAGAGAGTGTGTTTCTGTGTGTGTGTGTGTGTGAGAGAGAGAGAGAGAGAGAGAGAGAGAGTGTGCGTGTGCGTGTGCGTGTGTCTGTGTGTCTGTGTGTGTGTGTGAAAGAGTGTGTTTCTGTGTGTGAGAGAGAGAGGGAGAGAGAGAGCGAGAGAGAGAGAGAGAGAGAGAGAGAGAGAGAGAGAGCGAGAGAGAGAGAGAGAGAGAGAGAGAAATGTGATGAAAGTGAAAGCCACGGCCCAGATGCCACATCCATAGCCAGTCCTGTCCAAGCAGATTGTGTTGTGTGTGCATGCAAAGGCATGCAGTCATGTATTTAATATAGTTGCGTACTACCCTACCAGTACTTTGACTGTGTGTGTGTGTGTGTGTGTGTGTGTGTGTGTGTGTGTGTGTGTGTGTGTGTGTGTGTGTGTGTGTGTGTGTGTGTGTCATGTATTTAATATAGTTGCGTATGAATGCATATAAACGCTGCCTGTA
This sequence comes from Engraulis encrasicolus, assembly GCF_034702125.1. Taxonomy (NCBI): domain Eukaryota; kingdom Metazoa; phylum Chordata; class Actinopteri; order Clupeiformes; family Engraulidae; genus Engraulis; species Engraulis encrasicolus. Next base: position 25,564,344 of record NC_085874.1, on the reverse strand, counting down.
ACTTGCCGTTTCAGTCTGCTAGGTCAGTTTGCTAGGTACTAGGTGAAAGTGTGTGTGTGTGTGTGTGTGTGCGTGTGTGCGTGCGTGCGTGCGTGCGTGCGTGCAACACACTACGTGCCGTTACAGTCTGCTAGGTACAGTATTTGTGAAAATGACAAATGGCATGGCAAATGCTGCAAAGATTACTGTAATTATTGTGCTTGTTTAAACGTCGATGGCGTTTTAGTAGTAGCACATTTCAAGAGTGGTGCAATGACGGCTAATATGCCACTAGTATGGACTATTTTTTGTAGTTGATTATCTAAGAAGCATATTCATTGCAGTACATTAAAGGTGCACTGTGTAATATTTTTTGTAGTTTATTTCCAGAATTCATGCTGCCCATTCACAAATGTTAACTTTTCCACAAATACTGAACAACACCATGAAATTTTAAGTATTCATTATGACTGGTAAAATGGCATTTTTCATACATGAAAAGGGGGATCTTCTGGGGCGCTGTGGCGCAGCGCGCTAAGCCCCCCACATTTAGGCTTACATTGCCCACGGGGACCCCAGTTCAAGTCAGGCCTTGGTCATTTCCAGGCCTTGCCCTATCTCTCTCTCCCAATTATTTTCTGTCTACTCTCACACTGTCCCATAATAATAAAGGCCAAAAAAGCCCTCCCCCCACAAAAAAAAAGAAAACGTTTTAAAAAAATAAAGAAAAGGGGGATCTTCTCCATCGTCCGTCATTTTGAATTTCCAGAAATAGACATTTTTAGCTGCAAAACTTAGATCACGTCATTGAGCCACGAACAGATACTTTGGTAAAAGAGATTACACCTCCCTGACCATAAACCTTCACACATTCATACATCACATAACATCCAGCAGGTGCCATGGAACATTAGAGGACATTGATGTCTTTGAAATATTAAGACATCAAAATATTAAAGACATGTTGGTGTGTGTGTGTGTGTGTGTGTGTGTGTGTGTGTGTGTGTGTGTGTGTGTGTGTGTGTGTGTGTCTGTGTGTATTCTGGCCCATCAGGAGCGGCCAGCATTGGCAAAGGCCTGGGCGAGATTCTCTTCTCGCGATTCTCACGCTCCAGCGGCCAAGTGAGCGGTCTGGACGAGGAGCCATCTGACCTGGAGGGCGGGGCATCCGACTCTGATAACGGAGCGATCGCTGAGGAAGGCGGGGCCAATGGAGAGGAGGAAGACAAGACGGAGGAGGAGAGGAAAGAGGAGGAGAAGAGAGAGGAGGCCACTGTGGAACCTGCAATGTCACAGTCCACCTCTGCAATCATCGACATGTCCACATGTGAGCATTTCCATTTAGCTATGAAAATAAAGTTGAATGTTTGCACACTTGCTCCCGTTTTGCGTTTAAATTTTTTTCAGCATGTGCACATTTTCGAGCTACACGCTCTTCATCAGACTTCATAGAAAACGTTCACTTAGTGATTAAAAAAAAAAAAAAAAACGAAACGGGAGCAAGTGTGCGTACATTCAGCTTTATTTTCATAGTTGTCTGACCCTTTTGTCCTACAGCTGCGTCTTGGATGTGCGCATCACTACCTTACTTGACATCTCCATTCAGCAACATGGCATCATGTGAATGCCTTTAAATACAGTGCCAATTCGAACCGTCTTCGTGTGCGTGTTTCACGCTGTTGCATGTTTTCGCATGTTGTATGTAGAGATGCACCGGATCCAAGATCCGGTTCCGGATCCGGCAGGATAATAGGGTTTTTCACAGGATCCGGATCCGGTTGCAGGATCCAGGATCCGGTAGCCGAGGCTTTTCAGTCAAAATAGTTTGAGCCAACGTGATAAAAAGGGCCCACGTGTGTGAGTAGGCTATGTGTTTCAACCCTTTCGTAGGATCCGGTATCCGGTTCCGGATCCGGCAGGATCTTAAGCAGTGGATCCGGTATCCGGCAGGATCCTAAAAATCAGGATCCGGTGCATCTCTAGTTGTATGCCATGTGACAGGTTAGGGTTAAGGTTGTGCTTGGTGTGGGCAACATTTTGACAATTTCCCTTGCTTGTTTCGATCTTGAAAAGCTGCATAAACGCTGCTTTACTGATAGATTAGGGGGTAGGGGTGGATTTGGTCTGGGCACGGCTTAGCATTTTTTCGTTTAGAAATAGAAATTTGTTGCGAAGTTGGGCAAAACGATTTACCTCATGCAAGGCTGGTCACGTGACAAAAGTACTTTTTTAGGGTGTTGGACCAACATGTGGAATGCACTAGTATGAGCACAACGTGTCTTTTTATTAGGGATGCACGATGTATCGGCCAGATGTATCGGTATCGGCCGATATTTGACATTTCTCAACACATCGGACATCGGTCGGATGGGTTAAACTGGGCCGATGTTAACACCGATGTTTTTTGTTAATATGTTACGGTTCTAAAAGATTGGACTTGATGATGACTTTCATTATTTGTCTTCTAGTTTGTCTCTATTTTTTATCTCTATTTATCACAGGGAGTTAAAAAAGTGGTTTTGGAAATAAGAGGACATTCACAATTTCAGTTTGTTTGCATCATTGTCAGTCTGTATTGAATGTTATCTCTTAAAAAAAATAAAAAAAACATCGGTATCAGTTAATATTGGTTATCGACCAAAACCACAACATCAATATCGGTATCGGTCGAAATTTTTCACATCGTGCATCCCTACTTTTTATGATATAGGAATTTCAGGAATGGGCCTTTTTCATGTCATGTCAGACACCTTTGATTCAATGCATTCGAAAAAAGTATCAGTTACTTCCAGTGCCATAGACATAGTACTGTATAGTATATACTACATACATTTTGTGTGTGAAACCTAATCTAAAAGTTAGAGCAACATTTCCAATTGTGGTCTTAGGAAACTAGCACATTTCTTACACAAACCTAACATGCAGTACCTTCAAATGTAAAACGAATGTGTGTACGATATTATAAAACCGCTGTTGCCTTGTCAAAATACTATAGTTTCCTATAATATCATGCATTTTACGAAGTGGATGTTGTCAAACACTCTTTCCTACCTTGTGAAGGGGGAGATAAATCACTGCATGGCACACACTGGTCTTCTTTGTTGGTAGCTTATTTGGTGAACAACGCATTTCGGTGAACCTGATGAAGCAACAGCGAAACGCGTTGTTCACCAAATAAACTACCAGCAAAGAAGACCAGTGTGCGGTGATTCATCCCCTTTTTACTTGGATTACTTTTACTGCACATCACTAGCACCTGGACAGTGGTTCTGCACAGAGACTCTGCTTTGAATACTCTTTTCTACCTTGTTGCAGTGGAGCTGGAGAAGCGCATTGACTTTGAGCTGCGGGAGGGCCTTGTGGAGAGCCGCTACTGGTCAGCAGTGACGTCGCACACAGCCTATTGGTGCTCCCTGGACGTGGCGCTCTTCTTGCTGACGTTCATGTACCGGCCCAACGAGACGGAGGAACCGGCAACGGAGGACGCCAACCCAGAGTCTTAACCCTCAGCACCTCAGGCCCCTCCCCTCCCTCCCTCCCTTCCATCCTTCTTTCCCTCCCACCGCTGATCCCTCGTTCACACTGGCACTGTCCGCCCACAGATGAGGGTACCGGCCCAATGAGACGGAGGAACCGGCTACGGAGGACGCCAACCCAGAGTCTTAACCCTCAGCACCTCAGGCCCCTCCCCTCCCTCCCTTCCTCCCTTCCCTCCCTCCCTTCCTCCCTTCCCTCCCTTCTCTGATCCCTCGTTCACACAGCCACTGTCCGCCCACAGATGAGGGTACGCGTGTCTGACTCCATGCAGAGCTGGGCTGGTAATCTGGCATACAGGGCATTTTCCCGGTGGGTCGACAGTCCTTAAAGGGGCCCGATCCTGTTGTTTTCCAGAAAGACCAGCCCTAAATTTAGACGAGGCAGCCCATTGGTCTATCTTTCATAGAGACGATGGACTGAGCTAGTCACAATGGGCATGTTCGTGATGAAGCAGCGCTGCTTTTGCCAGGCAGCGCACATGTGCACTTTGCCAGTTTGATGTATTGTGGTTAGAAAATTCCAACCAGAATGCATCAAACTGGGAAAGTACGCATGCACGCTGCTTAGCAAAAGCAGCACGGCTGCATCACGATCGTGCCCATTATCATGGAAATACAGGGGACTGTTTGAGGGGCTGGTCTATGCCAAAAAAAATACCTGGGCTGTTTTCTGTGCCAGTCCAGCCCGGGGTACATGCATGAACATGGTCTCTGATTGGTTAATTGATTTGTCGCAGCCTCAAAAGTTGAACATTTCTGAATACTTTGGTGGAGGCAATGTAATCGAAGGAAAGAACGGACCCACAATGCATTTCGAGCTGGTCCCATGCAAAAGCCAACCAGATCCGTCGGCGGATGGTGCCACTATGAACGAAGGGTCAGACCCTCTTATCTTCCTCCACCATGGCCATGTCTGGATCTCAATGTCTATTCTCAGTTGCTTCCTGCGTCCTCAAGATCAATGTCAAGGAGAAGGTCAGAGGAGGATGGAGGAGGGAGAAGTGTGGCTGTGGAATCGAGGGCAACACGTGGTGCTTGACTGGCCTCCACCCTCACTCTCACTCCTTCTCTGTTTCCTTTATGGGAGACCGGGTGTAAAAGGTAGAGTAGGACGGAGGAAGCGAAGGGAGGAGGGGTATTTAGATGTAGCCTATGACCATGGTGCCCTCCAGCCCGACAAGCCAGACCATTCATTTTGAATGACTTCGTAATCCACGAATCGTCTGATTACGCTTCTCTGGGGAGGGTTTTCAGACGACCGGTGTTACCGGCCAATAAGCGAACGCACTTGGGAGCATAGTAACATACGTCACGGACGTCAACTGTCAGCGATTGATCAGAGCTCATTTCAAACCAGACCTGAGCTCACTCCTCCCACCCAAATGCTCCAGGGTACAGAGGATCTAGACCTGACATGAATTACGAAGTAATTTATGTAGTCTGGTAATGCCAGGCTGGGTGCCCTTCCCATTTTCGGTCGTTTCTTCCTCTCCATCCGAAAATCCCCTGTGTGCGTGCCACTGACACATTGCTGCCCTCCCCGGCTAGACGAGACAGACCCCTCTCACTGTGCATCCAAAAGCCTTTTTTTCCTCCTGAACTTGTGGAGTTCACCTTTAAAATACACAATAAACAGACAGACACACACAAACACACACACACAAGCCTCAAGCTACTACACAAATTACACAAGACTCCACATTGTGCCATAAACTCTAAGTGGTGTGTGTAAAGAAGGTTGCACCCCTTCTCTAACTGACAGATCACCTACACACACACAAACACACACACACACACACACACACACACACACAGACTGAAACCAGCAGTCATGTAAGAATCATGACTGACAAAGACGCTTTCTTTATGTCGGTGGGCACTGTATCATATGTTCATACATCCCTTCTGGACTGCTCGAAATTGCTGTCTCTCCTGTTGAAAATCCAGCAGTAGTCCTTTCCGTGTGTGTGTCTCTCTCTAGATGAGTCCAAAGTCCAAAGTCAGCCTCAGGCCGATGTCAGGTGTGAGATATCGGTTTCGTTCTGCATGGAAGGCTTGAAAAGCTTCAAGGATGACTTCAAGAACAGCGTCAATTAAAACATGTTCCATCTGTCCTCTCGACTTGAGGTAGTCACACAAAAGAAGACAGGAAAGACTTTTGCTTAAAAAAACAACATAAAAAAGCAACAAAAAATACAAAAAGGCACTCTTGTCTAGATTTTTTTAATGTGCTATATTTTTTAGCTGTGATGAGAAAGTTCGCTGCTGTTCCAATATCCAAACTTTAGAGACAGTTTGTCATGTCTACGTAGACAAGGGGTGTCAAACTCTACTCAGTCCAGGGGCCAGATGCAGCCAATTTGTTTTTTTGTTTGTTTTGGGTTTTTTTGTAGTTTGGGGGTGCTTTACAAGCCTTTATTGTTTTTCTCAGACAGGACAGTGAAGTAGAGACAGGAAGTGAGTTGGGAGAGAGAGATGGGGAAGGGCCGGCAAAGGGCCCGGGCCGTGAATCAAACCCGGGTCGGCCGCGTAGTAGACAAGTGCCCTACCATATCAGCCACGGTAGGGCCAGCCAATTTGATTTTGATTTAAGTGGGCCAGTTTGATTTCAGTGGGCCTGACCACTAACGTAATGGCCAAATATAGGACATCTGCTTTGCATTGAAATTTTGCATTGCTAGTTATTCATCTCGAGGTGGATGACAGTGAGCGGGTGTATCTTGAGCAATGGCTAGAAATGATGAGCAAAAAAAAACAAACAGTTTTCAAGTATTGAGAGCCTGAAAAAAGACAGACACCTGCAGCAACTTTGTAATGAGCTAGAGCAGGGGTTCCCAAACTGTAACATGACACGGCCCCCCATTTAGTGGTAGATTCTGGCCAAGGACCCCTTTACATAGGTCGTGGCATACTATTTTTTCTGTGCACCCCTTTCACAACCGTAGTTTAGGTCTGTGAGTCAGTGTCCCATTGGGATATATAAAATAATGATAATGCTACTAAAGCTCACAGATGCAGTAGATTATGATAATGCAGTTCTTAACTAAAGGGAATATAGTTTGATTTATTTTTGGTTTATTTTAGTCATTCAATTTATCTTGCCATTCCTTCCAACTTCCCGTGGCCCCCCTAGCTCCTCCTCGCGGCCCCCCAGGGGTCCCCAGCCCCCACTTTGAAAACCACTGAGCTAGAGAATCTGGGGCCAGATTATACCATCTGGTGGGCTGCATCTGGCCCCCGGGCCTCATGTTTGACACCCCCCTGGAGACTCTCTAGATCAGTGTTTCCCAACCAGGGGTACGTGTACCACTAGGGGTACGCGAGCACACCTCAGGGGGTACGTGGAAAAATGTAATTTTGAATGGGGGTCAATTGAGTGGGGATAAAGACATAGATACATAGCATTGGTTAGAGGGTACTCATGGTACAATAAAAAGGCTTAGGGGGTACACAAGACAAAAAAGGTTGGGAAACACTGCTCTAGATACTGTGGTAAAGATGCATCTACTTCATTGCATCGTGTCAGCGTACGGGTGTATCAGCATTTACATGGATAGGATGTAGGTACATGTACTACCAAGCACACTATATGTTTTCTCTTAATTTAGAAGCAGGTCTCACTTACCTATGCCTCTTTTCCACTGCCGGTTTTCTGGTAGGCCTACAGCTTGACACAGTGTGACTCGGCCGCCACTTTTTGCTTTACGATTGAGCCATGTCATGCCTATTCGAAAAGCAAAAAGTGGCGACCGAGTCGCGCTGTGTCGATCTGTAGGCCTGCCAGAAAACAGGCAGTGGAAAATAGGCTCAAATTTCCTAATGGCAAAGCCCTACAGATCTGGCGTGGAACGTGTGCAGTGAAACCGACAGCGGTGACAAACAGGTCACTTGTTCCGGGCCCAGAATTGGGTCCTCATTGCATTGTACTGTATGTATTGGGTAGGGGTCCGTTTTAAATGACTTTGTCATGGGCCCAGCCAAAGTTGTCAGCAGCCCTGAATGTGTGGGTACGCATTTCAACATGTTTTTCCTTGATGTTAGCCAAAATTAGGTGTCGTTCCTGGGTTGAGAAAGCAAAGCGGTTATTTCACTGAGTAGCTTGTGCGCTGACTGACCCTGCTTTTACCTATTGGGCTCTTCAGGTAGTTGCACTACCGGGAAAAAGAAAGAAAAGTGTCAAATTTGTGACCATTTGTGATAATCTGAGAAGGTCACTCTCTGGTCCTTCGCCTATCGTCACTATTTTTGTTTACAACATTTAGTGCTCTGGATTGAAGGTGGGAAAGAGGGCAAATGTAGTTGAAGGAGAGGATTGTGCACATCCCAGGAAAAGGTGCAGGACGAAGGCCAACTGTAGTTTTCAAAATGAGAAGTCGACTGTTGAAGTCGAAGCGTAATCCAGCCATGAAATGATAAAAGACAAAAAGGATTTTATGTGTGTGGACTTCTCACTTTGAAGACTAAAGAGGGCAAATGTAGTCATAATTGTTTACCATTTTGGAATGTCTCATTCCGATCATTTGCCAAATTGGCTTCTATTTGGAGGATTGATTGTGTTTGATATTACACGTAATGCAAAAATAGTAATAATAATATACACATATCCACCTGAAGACCTTACATCATGATAGAGATGGTCTGGTCTCCTGGTTTTGGATTTGGCCCAGGGATTTTCTTTTGTACAATGTTTAAGTAAGACTTTTGCATTTCATCACTCGGGCATGATGCAATTTCCATGGATAATCTTTAAACATGACGAGGCTGCACCATCAAGCTATGAATGATAGCACGTGCTTTGAGCAGCACAACACATTTGGTTTGTGCCAGGGAGAACGAAGCACCCTTACCGATTGTTCTCCCCTTCATAAGCTATTTTGACATCCACTTTTCAAAGTGCAATTTTAAATTGCAACACAACGATCTCATCACGAACTGCTGAAGGATTATGTTAATGTGAACGTGAGAAAGAACAAATTAATGAATGAAATAAAGAAAGAGATAAAATATTTGTATCATGTTGATGTGAAAGTGCAAGTCACCCCTCTCATTACACATGGACCTATGCTTATGCTCAGTTCACTGCTAATGTACGATATATCTCTTGAATGCCACAGAATTTGAGTTTTCTTTTCCTTAAAACCATCCTTATGCCTTCAGGGGAAAATAAATCAACAAAGAGGGGGAAAGCACTTACCTTGTCCTCAGGGCCGCAGACAGGGGGGGGCAAAGGGTATGTTGTCCCAGGCCCAGGGAGATAGAGGGCCCAGAATTGGGTCCCCATTACATTGTATGTATTGGGTAGGGGGCCCTTTCAGATGACTTTGTCCCGGGCCCAGCAAAAGCTGTCAGCGGCCCTGCTTGTCCTTGCTCTCCTTAATAATGACTTACCTTTGAATGTGCCAATGATCTAAAAAAAAGTAAATCTCCGTTTTTGAAGACGACAGTGGAGTGCAGTGTGTGCTTTCCAATATGCAACCTTACGTCCTCCACTTGTGCTTGTGGGGCCTCGTATCAGGAAGTAATACGTCACTGACAACAGCATTATCACTGACAACAGCATTATATTTCAATATCTCGCAAAAGCTGAATTGTTAAGTCAGTTTCTCATTTTCAAACAGGATGGTAAATGAAGAATAGTCCCCCAAAAATTGTTTTGGCTAGGCTGACAGCGTTGAAACTTAATTGTTTTCTCCACGGAGGCGGGGCATCAGCAAAATGTGAGGCCACAAGCCCAAATGGAGGATGCAAGGTCGCATATTGGAGTGCACACATGGGCTCACGAGGCAGAGGGAAGTGGAACTGTGGTGGCTCTCTTCCTCGACTCTGCCTTCCTGCCTGCAATTGACTGACTGCATACAAGAACACTCTTGTCCTTTTGTTATTATGTTATTTGTTCCTTATCATATCGATGTGTCTTGTTTATCGCATTTATGGACTCCACATGTTATGTTCCTTCATCAAATAAATGCTGTGGTATGACAGCCCACTTCAGAAAAAGCCTGTTGTCTTTAAAGATGTTTTTGGTCTTTTATTACTTTATTGATGACAGGACAGTTTGAGAGGTGGACATGGACAGGAAGCGAATAAGGAGAGAGATGGGGAGGGGTCTGCAAATGACCTGGGCCAGGAATCAAACCCGGGTCGGCCGAAGCCTGATGTCTTTAATATAGGTCTATAAATGCAACTCCTTTTGAGGAAAAAAAAGAATATCATTGAAAGTTGATTTATTCCCATAATTCCATCAAAATGTTAAACTCTCATAGATTATAGGTTAATTTTGGGCCTCCAGCTAAAAACCCAGATGAATACAGGATTTAAAAAAAAAGAATATTGTACTGAAATCACCATTTTATTCAGGAAAGAAGGACAGAAATTAGGATCACATCAAATCCGTGGAAATATGGTGCTTCCTAAACTATGTTATTGTTTAATATCTCAGGGGTTCCCAAACTTTACCATGACAAGGCACCATATACCAGTTGATTCCAGCCAAGGCCCCCCTGACACCGGCCGTGCCACACTATTTTTTCTGTGCACCCAGTTTCATAATGAAGTTGGTGCATTCCTGAACTCATTCAAGTAGGCCTACTACAGAACGCATGATTCCACTGGGATTGTTTATTTTGTTTTAGGTTTATTTTGACTACATAAGTTATTCAATGTATGTATTAAATTATTTGCAATATTTTTTGCCACGGCCCCCCCTGGCATCCCCTCGCGGACCCCCAGGTGTCCCCTGACCCTTTGAAAACCACTGCAATATCCTACTTGGTTAGGAATCTCTTTGTTGGGCCATGATGTGCATTAGCATTGAGGCCAAAGGCAGTGACATTGCATGGGAGTTATGGAAGCCCAGGCAGAGTCGCGTCTTGTCACCAGGCTAGGCAGGCAGCTGCTTGGGCCCCCAAGCCCCTGTATAGCGAATAACAGTTCACAATTTACTACGGTAGTGGCAATTTTGTTTCAAATTTTTATTCTTTTGAATTTTCACTTGGGGCCCCACATTACCCTAGAATCGCCTCTGACAGAGTCGCATCTTGTCACCAGGCTAGGCAGGCAGCTGCTTGGGGCCCCCAAGCCCCTGTATAGCGATTAACAGTTCACACTTTACTACGGTAGTGGCAATTTTGTTTCAAATGTCCATTCTTTTGAATTTTCACTTGGGGCCCCACATTACCCTAGAAACGCCTCTGAGCCCAGATAGGCCTACTGTATCCTTGACGCTTTGCTGTCAGCTGTTTTTGCTTTTGGATCTGGTGACCCTAATTTCCCTCTTGGTCATACCCCATAAATTACCATGGCATTCTAAGTAACTCACCAGACCTAAATCCCGAGAGTCATATCTATGGGATGTTACCAAGAGGAATTTCAGGGACAATAGACAAGGGACAAGAAGACTCAGCAACCGAAAAAACTGACAGGTAATCTGGGTTTCCATAATTCCTGTGACAAACAGCCAGTTTTCAGCAATCAGCATTAAAAAAAATACTAGGCCTAATTGCACGTTTTTTTCAGATATGAGCTGGAAGCCTAAACAAATAACACATAATTAAATAAATAGGCTACTTTAGATAGTTTAATAGCCTATGTGGGCAATTTATCTATAATCTAATTTAACTTTTTTTGATGGTATTATGTAAATAAATGAATGTTTCATGATTTTCTTTCTTTCTTTCTTTTTTTTTTGTTGTTGTTGTTGTTGTTGAAATGATCTTCATCTCCACGTCAGGTGATCAGCAGAACCACTAGCCTACATGAGTCATGACAGTAACAAATCGCCCACTTCAAATTAACTGTCTTGCGCGTTCCAGGACTGTAAATAACGCCGTTTTGTTAAATACACGTCAGTATAAATACGAGACCGACTTTAGTAAAAGGCGCTTCTGTGTCAAGTTTAGGACAATGACAAAATGTGTGTGTCAACGCGCACTCAGTGTCCATCGGGGTTAACCCAGGGCGACAAACTCATCGTTTGTCACCCACGTGACTACAAGTAGGATTGAGCCAACGAATGGCAGCTCTGACAACTAACAAACTCTTCAGTAGAAGCGGGTGCGTTTTTGGGGTTCAGAATAACCTGCAGTCTAACAATCGTGCTTTTCGTGTAAAATGGCTTGATCAATCTACAAACGAACAAAAACTTACATTGAAATAATAAAATACAAAATCTATTAGACCCACAAGTAGGCTAAATTAACAAAAACAAAAGTAACATCCGTTTTCCAGTTGTGGAATTCTACACGAAAAACAGGTAAGAGCTCACCCATTTTTTTCAACCTTGTGAAAACTTAATAGTTCTGACAGTTGTTTGAATATGTCACATCTACAGTCTGCCCCTGTAGGTCTATGTTAATAGTCTGGTGTCTGTTTTCACGAAAAGACTAATAATAGGCCTAAGGGTTTTTTACATTCATGCTCATGGCTCATTTTGTTTTAGTAAGTGGGGGAACCAGGTGGAATTCATGTGCACCCTAAATAATAACATATTGGTAAGACATTGTATTGTAGGCTAATGACTGTTTGCCCAATTTTAGGCCTGTATGGTTATGTTTTGAAGAAGACATCTCTCTCAATGTGGATGGGGAAAATATTCGATATTTAGTAGAAGGGTTTGAATAGTCTACATATGTGCTATGGTAGGCTATAAACACCTGTCATGCATTTCTGCACACCAGTAGGCTACCCCTTTGAAGTTATTTTGATGATGTTGGATGTTACTCTTCACAGTCCAAACATGAGTATCCAGTCCAACATCAACAGAGAGATCTTTGCCCCCTGTGATCACAAACTGCTGGTCGCCATTGAAGCCAAACGGAGAAACAAGAGAAGGCTCACCTTTCTCTCTTCTGGTCGGGAGGCCAAGTACAAAACATTTATATGCTTATCAGGTAATAATGGATCCAGCCTTGCCAGTGTTTTGTGGATATACATTGTATTTTTAGGGAAATAATGGGTAAGCGGTTAGAGCGTCAGACTTGTAGCCCAAAGGTTGCCTGTTCGACACCCGACCCGACATGTTGATGGGGGGAGTAATTAACCAGTGCTTTCCCCCATCCTCCTCCATGACCGAGGTACCCTCCCGCCGTACTGCTCCCTTGAGGCACCATTGGGGGCTGCCCTTTTGCACAGGTTAGGCATAAATGCAATTTCATTGTGTGCATTGTGTGCTGTGGAGTTCTGTGTTACAATTACAGTGGAAGTTGGAGTTTCCTTGGTGGGCTTTCTGTTATTTCATGTACTTCTCTACTCTACTAAAACTGAAAGTGGGTAGTAGTACAATAGATGGGTGTATAGATGACAAGCTGATCTGACTGGTAGTAGTAGTTTTTTTTGTTGAAATGCTGTTTTGTTAAGGTTCGGATTACAGTATATGTGGGGCTTGGTGAAGGTGATGAGACTTTTTTTAATAACTGTCAACTGTCAGTAGGACCGAAAGCTTGCAAGTCAAGTAAAGCTTCTTTGCACAAAAATAGACCTGAAGTGTGCGGATTGTCTTCTTTTTATACAGAAATTTCTACTGAATCCTTCACCATCTAAACAGATGAGCGGTGGCCTATCACAACTTAAATAACTGTCAAATAAAATAACATTGAATTGCAAAGAAAAAAAAGAAAAAACATTTTTAATGTCTCTCTAGAGATTATCATGCAGCTACTTACACACACACACACACACACACACTACACTTCACTGCACTACACAGCATTAATCAGTATTGTGTTTCTCTCTGCTCTCTCAGCGACCAACAAGGCTCCGGTGCAGCTCTTCATCACAAAGGTGAAGCAGTTTGAGGGATCCCCTCAACTCATCAAGAGGTCACAGTGGAATGTGGACCAGCTCCGACAGGTCAATGGCATCAACCCCAATAAAGTGAGACACACACACACATATGCACATCACACATGTAGGGGCAATAAAGCCAATTCAAGTCAAGTCAAGTGTACTTTATTGTCAAAAATCTATGTAACAGGGTTAGCACAGAAGTTTGAAATTGCGTTTGACCAGTCTCAAACTCAAACCATGTGCAGTTTAACTGACACATTTAAATAAGACATTGATAATAATCTCTCTCTCTCTCTCTCTCTCTCTCTCTCTCTCTCTCTCTCTCTCTCTCTCTCTCTCTCTCTCTCTCTCTCTCTCTCTCTCTGTCTCTGCCTCTCTCTCTCTCTGACACACACACACACACACACACACACACACACACACACACACACACACACACACACACAAAGTGAGACTCACACCCATACACACACGTATAAGGGGCAATACAGTATTTCCTGTGCACTTTGTATCTGCTAGTGATGTTGATTATGATTATTGATTATGATCATCTTTATGGCTCCCTCTTTTCTTACTCTATATCTGTCCATTTCTCTCTCTCTGTCTCTCTCAATTGTAAGTCGCTTTGGTTAAAAAGCGTCTGCCAAATGCAACGTAATGTAATGTAATGTAATGTAATGTAATGTATAGGGGTCAATGAAATGAATTCATATATGTCTGTCCTCCAACCCTCTTTATTTCCTCATACTGCACTGACTGTAGTACCAACGATCATCTATTAGAGAAAGATGCTTCAAACTCCGCCCACCCAATGCAATGGAGTGTGCTCAAGTTGTCCCCTCCCTCTTCTTCTCTTTTTGTGGTGTTTGGTGCCGGCTTGCATGAGATGTCATCTACAGTGCCAATGGAGCTCCATTCATTGTCAACCATAAGATTCCAAAGGTCTCCTAACCGAAGGTCTCCTAAAGGGGTGTTCACCTGACATCACATGGATCCAGGAATTTTGCATGGGCTTGAAGTATCTTGCTATAATAGAAGATGTTTGGTAGTACTATGCACAGGGAATGGGAAGATACAGAGTATGTAACTTTTGCAAGTTTCCATCAGTGATGGGTGGATAGCAGAGGAGAATGCAATAGAACTTCGGCATTGCTGTTCCATAATTAAAATCACTGCTGCATGTGATGAAGGATGACCTAATTGAAGAATGTAATTAAACTTATAATGCTGGAACTTGTACAGACAGTGGCAAGGCACCAGAAGTTTTTTATTCGTTTTAAATAATCTCAATGAGCTCATCTTGATACCAATGTAGTCCTTTGAAACATGTGTTTTCACAATGTGTCTTTTTTCAATGAGAAATATGCATGAGGAGTTTTTTTCCTTGCATAAGTGCCTACAGTATGTCTTTGCTGCTGTGGGCTGAGCTCCTAAAAGTTCTCTTATTTTAATTATTAAGTGAAACAGAATTGTCTTGGGTTCTTTTCGACAAAATGGCCAAGCACTTTGGACAGCATCATTTACAACAATATCTGCTTCAAGGTATTGTTCATTCAACTGATATAAAATATGTAAGAGAAGGTCGAACCAGGCATTGACTTTCTTTTATTATTCTAGTAAAAGACTGCTCCAACCTTCATGAACTGTTATGAATCATTCTGCTGCATTTCTGACCCACTTCAATCTCATCCACGCCCCCTCAGGACTGCCCAGAGTTTGACCTGCTCTTCGACCGCTCCTTTGACCAGTGGATGGCCGCTACGGACGCGGAGAAGTGCATGTTCATCCAGGTGCTGTAAAATAAGAGTAATAGGAAGGAAAAGGTGGCACCATACATTAGCTTTTTTATGGCAGTCATAATGAATACTTAGAATTTGATGGTGATGGTAAGTATTCATGAAAAAGGTAACATTTGTGAATGGGCAGCATGAATTCTGGAAATAAACAACTAAAAATCTTGCACAGTGCCCCCTCACCTTTTTTTTATTTTTACGGCCTTCAGCCTTCTGCCTTCCTCCATTCGTGTCTGTGTAATAAAAAATAACAAAGTTGATGCATGGTCAAACCTTTCCTCAGGGACCACAATGGAAATAAGTCTTGGGACTTTTTATGTACATCCCTGTCTATTTACTCCTTTTAATGTATGGTTACTGTTACAATACATTGTTTTTTTTTAAACATCTAATAGACTAAATAAATTCATTCATTCATTCATTCATCCTTCCTATTTTCATTTTTATACATTATTTTGGTCAGCACCCTGAAAGAAGAGAAATAAACTGTTTGGGTGAAGTATGCTCCAACCTTCATGAACATCCTTATTCTGTATTTTAATATTATTTTATTATTGTTATTATTATGTCTTCTATTCCATCCCCTATATGTTAAATGTTCAATGTCAAATGCTATATTGTTATTTATACTCTATCACTAATTGCTACTGGTTTATCACTGGTCCATCATTATCACTCATCGATGTTAAATTGACTTGACTTGATCCAGGTGCTGTACCACGCCTGCCAGAACCACTGGAAGGTCCAGGATGCCCAGCAGACTCAGGCACAGACTCAGACACAGACCCAGGCACAGACTCAGGCCAAGGCTAAGCCAGGGGAGGCCAGCAAGGACCCACTGCCCCAGAAACCTGCTGCCCCAGCCCCAGCCCCAGCCCCCACCCGCAAAAAGGGGCCCACAGTGCCACGCACCAAGTTCATCAACTGCCAGTCCAAGCTGATGGAAGGTAAGGGGTGTGTGTGTGTGTGTGTGTGTGTGTGTGTGTGTGTGTGTGTGTTTGTGTGTGTGTGTGTGTGTGTTTGTGTCTGTGTGTGTGTAGTATACAGTGTTCCACAAAGGTTATGGAATTTCTACATATCCTTAATAATTAGTAAAAAAGCTGCACTCCCGGATCAGTTTCTTGCAGTTTTAATACTGAGTTAGCATGCCAGAGAGACAGATATTTCGGCCTAAGCCTCCAGACGGTCCACCCTGGTGGCCTAAATGAGGAATTGGAATTGAATTGCTTTATTTGAGTCGGTTGTGATGTAATGACACATGTATGCAAAACGCTATTATTATTTTATTTTTTTTGTCACGCATGGTGTGGTGTCTCCATTCATTGTTATTTTCTTTATGATTCACATGTGTATATTTTGTTTCCCACGGCTTACGTGGCAATTAGCTGACGTCATGACTGATCTTTTTAAAAACCACCTTGCCTACATCCTCTGTAAAGACGCTGAAGAAGGCTTAGGCCCAAACGTCTGTCTGTCTGCCATGCTAGCCCAGTATTAAAACGGCAAGAAACGGGAGTGCGGCTTTTTTACTAATATGAACTTTGCTGTTTGCTCGCACCCAAAGACCTTGTAAGAAACTTTTCGGAGTTGAGCGCACTTTCTCTACAAAAATACTGTACATATCCCTAATAATAACATTCAAGATTTAGAGCAACATTAAAAAAAAAACTTGTTTTGACCATAAAATGTATCGTAATTGTGGTTCATTAAGTTCACTTGGCTGAACTCTATGGCATGTGATCACAATTGGGAGGTCCTCTTCCAGCCTGCAAAGACAAAAAACAGCTTGTTGTGCTTTAACTGATTTGATGAGCTTTGTTCTTTTTTATGGAGAAAAAGGATTCAGATCTCTTCCTCTGAGAATCAGATTTCTTTCTGTTTGTGTTTCTTTGTAACTCAAAGACGCCTGCACAATGAACATGGTGATCTACCGATGCAAGATCTTCCTGAACCGCGTGAAAAGCTCCATGCTGCCCCCACCAAAACGTCGCCCTGCCCCTGGCCAAGCAAAGCCAGCCGCAAAGCCAGCGGCAAAGCCAGTCGCAAAGCCAGCTGCAAAATCAGGTAAGATACAGTCTCCTCACCTGAGAGAGAGGGGGGGGGTGGATGTAGAAATGGACAGAAATATATGTTTTTTTGTTTTGTTTATAAACACAGTGTTGTGAGGGGCAAGACACTGGCAGCCAACCACGTGAGCAATTTTTTTTGACCGACAGTGGTTTCCAACAATCAGAGGTTGAGTTGTACACAGCCAGGGTCGCACAGCCAGGGGAAAACAAAAAATGAAAACCCATGTATAGAGTGGGAAGAGAGGGAGTCATAAAGATTAGTGAGAGATGGCTGAAGAAAGAGGCAGATAGAGAGGTACACAGAAGGACAAAGAGATGAAGATAGGGGAGGAGGTAAAGGACATGTATAGAGAATGAAGAGAAATGTAGAGAGTAAAATCTTTTTAAAAGACATTTTTTCCTTTTTTTGTTTTCCTTTATTATGACTGGAGGATAAACAGGAGATGAGACAGGAAACGAGTGGAAAAAATAGGAAACGAGTGGAGAGAGAGAGATGGGGAAGGACCAGGAAATGACCTTGGGTCACAATCGAACCCGATATAATGAACTTGGTATAATAGTATGGCACCTTAGCCCGCTGAGCCACGGCGTCCCCATTAACTTCACTTCTTGGCCATTCTCTGCCCATATTTAGACCATTTACTCCATGTATTTATTCGGATAGAAATATTTCTATTTTTTTATAACATTTCCATTTGTATATCCCCTTTATATATTTTTAACTTCCTGGTCCCGTGTTTGTATGTATGTCGTCTGTTCTTGCACGATGTATGTATGTTTACTGCTGCAACACTTGAATTTCCCCATTGTGGCATAATAGAGGACATACTTACTTACTTACTCACCTCCACACTCACCACACTGGGCAGTCGTCATGATCAATTTCATAGTAGAGGGAAGAAAAAAAACATTATTTTTTCTTAACGCTGAACGTCTTGTGATTTAAGGTGGAGGGAAAGTCTGTTAGGTCTGAGAGGGCTGATGGTTTCCGTGGTAGTCATTTGTTATTGTCTGGGTGCTGATTGATCTCTGCGGCGCTGGTGGTGGTAGTGCCAGTGACCAGTGGTGAGGGAGAATCGGGCCCTGTTTTTTGGGGGGTTTGGTTGGTTGGACCTAATATTTGAAAATGTCAGGAGTGCCTATCTATAGTTTTAAGATCTAATTGCTGATAAACAGTTGGTATCTGACACAAAATGGTAATTAGCCAGTAAAGTTAACATATATGAATGTTTATTCCACCTATGTTACCACAAAATCACATTGCCTCATCTAGTATGGGACAAATGTGAATTTCACATCCAGATCAGATAAGGTAGTCATTTGTTGCAAGGTATTCATTTGTTCATTGCAAGGTAGTCATTTGTTATTGCCGAGGGTGCTGATGGATCTCTGTGGCGCTGGGGATGGCGACGGCGGTGGTGGTGGTGGCACTGACCGGTGGTGAGGGAGAATGAGACCCTTATTTTTGGGGTTAGTTGGTGGGAGCGACCTCATCACAGGGACACTTTGTTCTGGCCGAGAAAGGGGGGCAGGGGAGGGCGGCGGCGGAGGGCATTGGTGTACAAAGGCTGCCCTTTAGGGTGCCAGAAGAGGAGCTGAGACGATACGAGACGAGAGGAGACGAGCCTCGTGCTGTGGCACCACGCTCCCTCGCTTCACAAAAGGGGGAACTGAGTGATGACCAGGAGGGTGGTGGTACTAGGCTCCAGCAGGATGAGAGAGAGAGAGAGAGAGAGAGAGAGAGAGAGAGAGAGAGAGAGAGAGAGAGAGAGAGAGAGAGAGAGAGAGAGAGAGAGAGAGAGAGAGAGAGAGAGAGAGTTTTTTTTGGCTAGGAGTGAGACAGGAAGGGTGAGTGCATCCATGCCATGCGTGTGTGCGGTGTGCACATTTTTGTATGCATAAAACTACTGGTTGCTTTGGTTAAAAAAAGCTTCTTCCCAATGCAATGTAGTGTGTGTGTGCGTGTGCGTGTGCGTGTGCTGTGCTACTGCAGCCACTGGTCCTATAGGGAAGCTGCTGCAGGTGATCCTCCTCCAGTACTGTTGGGGGCGTATATAGTCTGACAGGTTAAAAATGACACCATCTAGTCTGTCATCCTTCACACGCTCGCCATCTCTTTAACCGAGCGGGTGGAATTTGTACCGCACAGACAGTGATGGAAGATAGTGGAAAGGAAATCGATACTGCTGCAGTGGCCCCTGTGAAGAGAGCACAACAATACAGTATTATTAATATGTTGAGATGACTTCTTCTGGAATGGGGAAAAATTGGGAAAAAAATATTTGTTTATTGTTATTGTAAAAACAAAATGATTTTTTGATACCAGAAGAAAACGGCACAATCAACAGCAATAAACAATTCAAATAAATAGATAAAATACAACCAGGAAAAGAGTGGAGGAAAAACTGTTGATGTTAGTGAGAAACTCCACCAGTAGTATAGACATCATCTTACTGATCGGGGGGCAGGATTACATAGCATTCAGCGGACGCCTTTGACCAAAGCGACTTCCAAGAAGAAAAAAAGGATAAGAAAGATACAGTTTATGTCTTGTTAATTAGAGCTTAACAACCTTGTAAGTGTTTTTAAATTGAGTCTTTTCCCTCTTCTCCCCTTCCCGCACACTCTCTCTCTCTCTCTCTCTCTCTCTCTCTCTCTCTCTCTCTCTCTCTCTCTCGCGCGCGCGTGCTCTCTCTCTCTATCTCTCTCTCGCGGGCGCTCTCTCGCGCGCGCGCGCTCGCGCTCTCTCTCTCTCTCTCTCTCTCTCTCTCTCTCTCTCTCTCTCTCTCTCTCTCTCACAAACACACTCAGCTGGGGTCAAATCGAGGTCACTGTCCCCTGCGCGGCCATCCCGGGGTGGTGGCAGCGGCAGCATGAAGAAGGCTGTGCGTCGGGCGAGCGTGGCGCTGGGGGAGCGCGGGGACAAGCTGCTGCGCGCAGACGACAGGACGGCCCACATGATGGACAGCGCCAGGCTCTTCTCCGGCGCCGCCCACAAGGTCAGGACTCACACCTTCTAGTTTAGTTTAGTTTATTTTGTTTAATTTGTTTGGTTTATTTAACAGGGACCATGTGCTAAGTACATTAGTTGCAAGAAGTAAAGAGATTACCTGCACCAGATTATAGCTTACAAGCTAATTTCCATCTGCAGTCCCTGATCTGCAGTCTAGAGGGCCCCCTTGCCCGTCACCACACCACTATCACTCTCTAAAACCCACACCGTCCAGAGGGGCACACTCGCTCCCTTGCCCCTCACCACACCACTACTACCACCCTCTAAAACTGTGGTTCTCAAGGTCAGGACCCGCACCTTCTAGAGAGGCTCTCGCGTCCCCCCTTGCCCATCACCACAACACTATCACTCTCTAAAACCCATACCGTAAAGAGAGGCACTCGCGTTCGCCACCCCTTGCCCCTTGCCCCACATCACACCACTACGTATCACTCTCTAAAACCTGCACCTTCTAGAGGGGGGCTGGCGTTCCCCCACCCCCTTGCCCCTCACCACACACCACTATCACCCTCTAAAACCCGCACCGTCGAAAGGGGCACACTCACTCCCTTGCCCGTCATCACAATGCTGCCACCCTCTAAGACTGTCACCGTCTTACAGGCACACTTGCTCCCTATTCCCTTGTGACGCCACCATCACTCTAAAATTTGCTATACTAGCGACCCGGGTTCGATTCCGGTCTGGGTCATTTGCCGATCCTCCTCCATCTCTTTCTCCCACTCGCTTCCTGCCCAGTGTTAATTTCGTCAACCATGACTATGACTAAAATATTTCGTCAATGCCCTTTTTTGATTTTCGTCATTTAGACTAAGACTAAGACTAAATTGGGAAGGCAATGACTAAAATATGACTAAGACTAAAATTGATTTTCGTCATTGTGACTAAGACTAAGACTAAATTTTAAAAAGCTGACGAAATTAACACTGGTATTAAATAAAATAGAGAAAAAGAGAACCAGTGTGTGAAGAGGTTTTATTCTGTACAGTGTGATATATGTTAAAGAGAGAAGCAGTGTGCTGAGAGGGTTTATTCTCTACAGTCAATGATATATGTTAAAAGTGTGTGGAGAAGTTCTGTAATGTACAGTGTTGACTAAAATGACGAAAATGACTAAAAATTGACTAAGACTAAAATTGATTTTCGTCATTTAGACTAAGACTAAGACTAAATTGGGAAGGCAATGACTAAAATATGACTAAGACTAAAATTGATTTTCGTCATTGTGACTAAGACTACGACTAAATCAAAAAAAGCTGACAAAATTAACACTGTTCCTGTCACCATCTCCAACTGTCCTATCAAATACAGGCCCTACAAAAAATGCCCTACAAAAATATTTAAAAAAAATAATAATTTGCACCGTCAAGAGGGGCAATCACTTTCACTGCCTTGCCTAACCCTTGTCACACCAATATAATTCTGGCTCCCTTCTGTCTTTCTTTTGCCTTTTCTTTGTCTTATCACTAAAAGTGTTTTTTTACGTTCTTTACCATAGATGGCACAGTCGGTGAGGGAGCAGTCTTGCTCACCAGGCCACCACATTCTTTCTGTATTTTTTGTGGGGTTTTTTGTACACATTTGTTTAGTCGTGATCCCCATAGGCCCTATACTGAACCCAGAAATGTTGAGTACCCTAACGTTTTATTGCAGAAATGTCATCTACAGGCCATAGCCATCTTGACCACATCTTAAAATCAAAATATAAAAAATATCCAATACATGTTTTTTCCTCTCTCATTATCAGTAATCAACTGAGGACGTTTCATAGTGATATCTTTGATTTAAGTTTTTTAGCCTATTCACCTGTAGTAGTCTTACCTTATATTTACCTTATTACCTTATGCAATATATTTAAAATTCCATCCCTTAGGCCCATAGATGATATTTCTGCAATAAAACTTTTGAGTTTCCAGGTTCATGAACTCACAACTAAACTAGTAGTATCAGTACCCATAGTTCAAAATCTGGTTACTGATAAAATGCTGCACAAAATAAGAATTAGCCAGTAAAGTAAGAAAGCATTGTTATTTTTATTTTTTTATTCCACCATAATATCCATTGCTTATCTAGTCTGGAGTGTATGTGAACCTTTTGAATTGTGAATTGAGTGTTCATGAGTTTAGCTCTCTCATCACATCCGAATTAAACACTCAATTGCCCCTCTATTATGGAAATGTACTCCCCTCCTGTATCATTTCAATGTCACCCCACCACTCAACACAGGCCTTTAGAACTGCATGTTACTCGGTCAATTGGAGTTTTATTGTCTAATCATTAGGCAATTTGTCTCCCTAATTGACACATCAGGCCTTTCAACCTGGAGTTAAGTAGCTAGCATCTGCTCCGTGGTTGTCCTATGAAGGGGACATTATTTTCCCATCATGCATTTTTTCCCAGCCCACATTACTAGGTTTTAATATGTTTTTTTTGTAATTGTATAATTCTGAAGCTGTACAGCTATGTAAAATACCCTATTCTCATATAGTCTTCTATATTTGGGATATAATAGAATATCGTTAATTGTAATACTATTTTTAAAAAGAAATGCCACTTTTTTACAAAATGCCACTTTTTTACAAAAAATGATTTGTAAAGACGACAGATTCAATGACTACGTTCTAATCCATATTTCCTTTCTAATCCATCCCTTCCCTTTCTACGTAGTTGGCTCTGAAATACAGTTGAAGTACAGCTGCCGACAGAGGAGAGGATGAGGGAGGAGGGGTCTGCAAATAGACGAGCTGGCCATCGTCTCTCTGTAGAAATTCATGTAAAATTCACACCTTGTCATTCACCTCCATAATATCACTAACGCTGGCTGACAATTGGCTGTGCTCTGCTGTGCTTTTGCTTTTTATTTCCTCTTTTTTTATTTTTTTATTTTCTTGTCGTTGGCCATGGCTGCCAACAGGCCATGTCACGGACTGCTCCTCTTCGTTTCAACTGAAGCAGTGCACACAAACTGTCGCCTGTAGCCACAGCACAGATGACAAGAGTGGCTCCGTCATCCCCAGGCCAAAAGCATCATGACTTCCACCCAGCTGGCCAGAACTGACAGGGGGGCTGGTCACATGACTCATTGTTTTGGCACTAGGCGCATAGACGGACACTAGATGGAGCCAACGAGCCACAATGTGTCTAAATTAGAATGCCTTTTCAGGCGGCCTAGTTGCTGGCGATCTGTCTATCTTGCTGAAGTCATCAGCGCATTTTAATGATCTTTTAAAGGAATTTTCATGGGCTTTTAAGAAGCTCATGAATTTTATGTCTGCTTGAAAAACAATATGCCTTGCGGGACAACCCTTAAAGTCTGAATGCCAACATAATGCAAGCTTGATTGGTCAAAGCATTCACTTAAACGGAAAGATTGTTGTTTACTTTGTTTACAAGAGACATGAGATAATGCAAGCACTGTGTTATATTGAAATCGTTAATGTTTAACTGCCATTTGTAATATACAGAACGATAAACAGAAGGGAGAGCTGTAATCTATTGTATGCATTGGATTAGAGGTTATTGAGTTGGTGTTTTATGCTGCTGTGTGAAGACTTTGATTCAAGGATGAAAAAGAAATGGGAGTGGTATTAGTTAGTTAACCTGACGCGTATTTTGAATTTGTTGGTGCTATTTTGGGATTTACACTGAAACAAGTGGTGTGCGTGCAACACTACTGTGATTATCCTCTCTCTTTACTCCAAATGATTTCCCCAGTGCCTTCCATTTATTCAGCTAGATGCAAAGACCCAAATGCTTTGAACGTCTCCTTTCTCACAGCTGTCGTTTCCGTGTGAAGCCGGGCCTTTTACAGCGCACTGACTGCACATAAATGGACTCAGGGCTGGACTGGCCATCTGGCATAGCGGGCATTTCCTCCCAATTTCTTTTTTTTTTTTTTTTTAACATTTCTGAAAATAGGGGCCCACAAGGGTGCGGGGTCCACCGGTGATTCAGTTCTGCACCGCTAATTATGAGGGGGCCCTTTAAGTCAAAAATGCCCGGGCCCTATTTCTCCCCCAGTCCAGCCCTGAATGGACTGCCTCATCATAACAGCTTTGTGAGATTTTTCTAACATATGGGCTCTTTGCCGCATGTGTAGATGGAGTTCATTTTATGTCTGTACACGGTACACTTAGGGAGCTGTTTTTGGTATGTCACTGGTGCTTGCTCATCCTACAAAAGCATTGTACTCACACAATCATCATGTGCCTATGCTTTAAAAAAAAAAAAAACGTTTTTTTTTTGTTTTTTTGTTTTTTTTACAAAATTGTATTTTTTAACATCTGTTCATATGATGCGAATCGTCCGTGATGTGAATACTACATTTGGCTTTTAGATGTGGGTCCCATTTCAGTAGAGAGGACAGCTGTAGCACGCACGTAGGTCATTCGAGTTGATGTTTACAGTTTACAGTATGTCTATGTGTACACAACTGTAAGGAAGAGGAGAGCTAACCAGGTGGAAAACAAATAAATGTGTGCGTCGTAAATGTGAGCTGAGATGGAAACCTATAAGCAGTCTTTGTCACTTCAGTGTTTTTAACCTTCTAGCACTGCACAATGTATACGTTTCGTTTGACCCTATGTGAATGTCTGTTCAGTGTGTGTGTGTGTGTGTGTGTGTGTGTGTGTGTGTGTGTGTGTGTGTGTGTGTGTGCGCGTGTGCAGTAATTCGTCTGCCAGAGAGTACCCAGCTGTTGCTGGTGGCTTAGCCTCTCCAATGGTTTGAGAGAAGCCTGCTCGTGCTCTCTGTTGCAGATGGTGCACTGAACGAATGTCTGAATCACTTGTTTACTGTATGTCCTTTATTCTGTGTGGACCAGTCACTGCACAGTCGCTGAATGGGTGTGTACTGTATATATATGTTTCGTCTTGTGCTGACAACTTGTCCGTCTGTAATGTACAAGTACGTATACCGTGTAATGTTCACCAACCCTGTTTGTTCCATATGTGTGGTATTGCATGTGTTTTTGCTTGACCAAAAGTGACCAAATCTGGCAGATTAGCTAGTGGCTAATTCCAGTTGTTAATTGATTGGCTGGTTGAGTGGTGGGCGTCCTGGATTCAGAAGCAACAATCCAAGTGCCATAACTTCCAATTGACCTTGCTTGATCTGTCCCAACCAGGGGTAGGTGTACCACTAGCGGTACGCAACCACAGGGGGCACACCACAGGGGGTACGCGGAAAAATGTAATAATAACAAATACATGGAGTGTAGTCACGTTGGGATGGAGGAAGAGGGGTGGGGTGGACGGGGGTGGTGGACGGGGTTCTCATCACGACATATTGTCTTCGCGGGTACACGGGACAAAAAAGGTTTGGAAACACTGTATTACTAGGTGCAACTGAACTGCACAGGTAGAATGAAAGTAATTTGGAATGTGGCACTGGATTGTAGCTTCTAAATCCTGGATGCCCATCACTGATTAGATGGGCTGGTGGTGGTGGTGTGATTCATTCACAGTGGACCCTTTTGGTCCTGCCTGTCCCTGACTGCAGTGGTTGCTTGGCAACACTCTTGCATTCTATGTTATCTGTGTTTTTTCTTTTGTCACCACTAAACATGTTAACACAAAAATAAATGTAAATGGGACTCATCCGCTGTCCGTCTGTCTGTCTGTCTGTCTGTCTGTCTGTTCGCACGACACTGCACCACATATCACTTAACTTACATTAACATGGCTGAGCTGTAATTACTTTCTCCAGACACTGGGGGGCTCTCTTGCTGTATTATCACAATAGCCACCATGCAATATTATTCTTACCCCTTGGAGAGAACATAATTGCCACAATGACCATTTAAAAGCAATACCCAATCACAACGTTGGGCTTTTGCTGCTGTATTACTGGCACATGTTGCAGTATGGGGGTTATTATTATACATTGTTGAGAGTGTCTGTGTCCAAAGGCAAGAGGTACAGTACATCGTTCCATAGCTCTCTGTGCGAGTATTTTTCTGCCATTGAAGCTCACATGTATATATATGATCCAGGACTATAAATTGACATTTTTCATCACTAGCCAATTTGGCTAATAGATGTTAAATCTTACTAGCCACACATACACTCACTACCAGTAAAAGTGGCTAGTAAGTTTTCTTTTCTAGCCAAACTGAATTTTCATCAGCATTTGGCTGGTTGGCTGGTGTTAATTTAGAGCCCATATCAAATGTACACAGTAAATTCTGCAGTGCTCATTTAACACTTAGCGAGACTTGAATGAACTCTCTAAGTGTTAAATTAACACAGCAGCATTTCGTCGGCTTGCTACCAAAACCGCTTAAGTCCGATTTTGGGGTTTTCGGAAAACAGTGAAAAACTATGCGCCAAAGGGGGCGCCAAACATCAGTGGCGGTTCTAGGAAATCTGAGACCCTGGGCAAAGAGCAATTGTGAGTCCCCCCTAATAATTTTGATCAAAGGAGATTTTTGCAGAACTCCCCTTTTTAACTCCCTTACCACATCTGCATCATCCTGTCGTCTGTGTCATTGGTCCACTACAAACAGTAGGCCTACCTGTCTAAGATGTTAATTTATTTTCTTTATTTATTTTGAGTGAAGCTGCAAGTCAAACATGAAATGGCTCCTAAGGAAAACAAAACACTTTAAAATAAATTATTTGAAGCAGCACAACAAGAGCAATGCACTGCACATTATTTTGATAGTTATACTATTCTTTTTTTATTTTTATTCCAAACTTTAATCCTGGATATGGTGAATGATTGAAATATTTTTGTAGATCTTGTAACAATCTAGCATGCTGGTAAATCTCATGTCTACCAACAGATTTTCATTCCTTTCTAGCACTTTCAGTCATATTAGCTTTCAATGAAACATTATTTACATTCTCATTCAGAGTAGAACTCTTTTTGTTATTATGCCAGAGCAATTGCCACAATGGTAATTCATTCATTCCTCATATCAAGGCAGATAATGACTCCAAGGTCACACAGAGTAAGCCATGCAGTGACGTCCAATCTCCATGTTGAGGTCCCATCAATCATGGAGGAGGATGAAGGGGTGGGGCACTTCTATGGTCCTTGTACCTCCTCACGAATTGTCTCCTCCTTGTTCATCATCTTTGCTTAACTTCTGCTCTTCTCCATGCTCATAGAACTGCCCCACCCTCCCAACCTTGCCCATGACCGAGGTAACCTGGTCATAGAAGTTTGCCCCGCCCTCTTCAACACCATGACCGTGGCATTCAGACCGTGGTATAGAACCACTACTGGACATTTGGGGTTATCTATTCTGCGGTGTAAGCTGTAATGCATTGCACTAATGACGGCAGCGCGATGCTATTCTAAATCTACATTATAAAACATGAAATAAACATGTGAAATAACAGATTGTCATGAGATAATCCAGTCTATGGCAGTCTTCTATAAACCTGTGATAACATCAAATAAAGCACATAATTAATAATTGCTCAATACATTTCAAGGCTACACCTATTAATTAAAGTAAAGCTACAACCATTGTGTGATAAGATTATCTCAGACAGATGTCTAAGAATGAAGTTTTGAAACATGGCCATAGTCTTTGAAGAGAGAGAGAGAGAGAGAGAGAGAGAGAGAGAGAGAGAGAGAGAGAGAGAGAGAGAGAAAACTTTTAACAGATGTAAATAAACTGCTTCTTTCATCAAAATTGGCTAAGTCAAGTTACCCAAGTTATTCACATTGGCAGAACAATTGTGCACAGGGCCCCAGGATGAATAGAGAGGGCCCCCATACCACCTGCCAAGATCATAATAGGGCCCCTACCCCTGCCACCTGCAGGAGGGCCCTAGGCCTACAGGCAAATGCCCTCCTTGTCCTCCCTATTGCTATGTCCCCGGTCATTCATTTTCTCATAGGCAGTGTGTGACTTTATACATACAGATTTTTGAATCTGGTGACTGTTGTGATTGAGCAACGATTCTGGCAAAAAGCAGGGTGATGCAGCTGTGGTAGGGGAGTAAGTTTATGCAAAAATCTCATTTTGACCAAATTCGGACTTAGGCGGTTTTGGTAGCAAGCCGACGATTTACTGTGTGTATATATTTCTGCTCTTAGCATGTGCTGTGAGTGTTGTCAATCTATACTTCATAGTTACTGTTCATTATTATCCCTATCTTGATCATCATCACCATTTTGATCACCAATGTCATCATCATCATCATCATCATCATCATCACCATATGTATAGTTGATC
>NC_085874.1:25528483-25530983 GCF_034702125.1 Engraulis encrasicolus | reverse complement strand
AGCACCCTCATCCAATGCATGCAATGTAATGAGGGCCCAGACCTGGTGCCCCTCCTCTCCGTGGGCCCAGGACAACCGACCCCTTTGCTCCAACCCCCCACCCCCACGCTGGCTTGCCTGGAGACACACATATATACTACCTTTATATCCAGTACAGTACATCCGTGGATGTAGTGGTATTGACGAGGGTTTTGCTGCAGTTCTCTCGGTCGGTGGGTGGGTGTGTGGTGTTAGATGATGAATGTCCTCCAGGCGAGGGGGAGTGGAGGAGAAGCGGATCTAGGAAGAGATAGGAGAAGGAAGGGGGAGGAGAGGAGCGGGGGAATGGGGAGAGGAGAGGAGAGGAGAGGAGAGGAGAAGCGGATCTAGGAAGAGATAGGAGAAGGAAGGGGGAGGAGAGGAGAGGGGGAATGGGGAGGGGAGAGGAGAGGAGAGGAGAAGCGGATCTAGGAAGAGATAGGAGGGGGAGGGGGATGTTGTGGATTGAGGTGGTGTGTTTGTGGGGGATGCAGTTGGATAGAGTGAGAGGGTGAGATGGGAGAGATTGACATGGATGGGGGGGTGGGGGTGCTTTCAGAGGTAGACCAGTGCGTGTGTGTGTGTGTGTGGGGGGGGGGTTGGGGGGTGTATTTAGGTGGTGTGTTTGGTGGTGTGAGATGGCGCGGTGGATGCAGTTGAATGGAGGGAGGCCGGTGAGGGTGGGGGGTGTGTAGGGAGTTTGAGGTGGGCGGTGTGGTGTAGGGTGGTGTGAGAGGCTGGTATACATATTAGGGATGCACCGATACCGATACTGGTATCGGTATCGGCACCCGATACTGCTCATTATACTCGTACTCGTACTCGTCAAGCACTTACCGATACCAGGAACGATACTGCTATTACACAAAACAATGCAAAATCTTGTCACGTTCTGTGGACTTGAAAGCAGCATGAAAAAAAGACATAAATTTACTAACATTTAAATCTACATGGAAATGGACAATAAAAATATCACAGGTGGAAAAAAACAAGGCCACGCATTTATTTTCATTGTATTTTGGTGGTAAAAGGTATCGGTACTCGGTATCGGCAAATACACACATTAATGTACTCGTACTTGTATCGGTTTTCAAAGTGGTATCGGTGCATCCCTAATACGTACGTGTTGTGGTTGCATGGGGCAGCCGTGATGTAAGAGAGTTGGACTGTAAGATCACAGGGTTGCAGGTACGAATCCCACCCTTCACTCCCTATCTCACTCCATGGCGGATGTGCCCTTGACCAAGTCACCTATCCATCCTCACACTGCTCCAGACAACTGTAACTGGTACCTCATAAACAACTAAAAGTCGCTTTGAATAAAAGCCTCGGCTAAGTCCAATGTAATGTAATGTAATGAATGGAGGGTAGCTCTTCACAATGACCTACCGCTGTAAATGGTTTGTTGTGCATCTATAATACTATAATCATTGATTATAGCATTAAAACAATTGTATAATACATCCTAAATGTTGATGACAATAATGCATTACTAAATATTTCTAAATATTACTAAATGTTTATTCATGCTACTATAATTCTACTGAAAACATATTATTAAATCAATTGTAAAACATTTACTTGGCAGTTTTTGAAAGTATTTTTAGTTAAATATTTAGTAATGTATAATTGTCATCAACAAATGTTTATGTAGTAAGTGTTATACAATTGATTTATTAATGCTTGTAATAGTATTATAGATGCACAACAAACCATTAGTTAACTATGTATAGCGGAAGATTATTGTGAAGTGTTACCCGAATGGAGTGTTAGGCGGATGGGAGGAGTGAGGTGGGTGGGTGCGGGGAGTCAGAGGTGGGTGGTGTTGTGTCGTGGTGGGGTCATGACATTGTGGCTGTCCAGCTGTAATCCGAACGCATCAATTCTCCATTGATCCTCGTCATGGCTCCCAGTCTAGCTGTAGCACCATCCTTGGATTGGATTGCTCACACACACGCACACAGACACAGACACAGACACACACACACACAGACACACACACACACACACACACACACACACACACACACACACACACACACACACACACACACACACACACACACATTGAGTGACCTGGCAGAGGGTATAGGTGCAGATGTGCCCGTATGCTGACCTTTGGCTAGATAATCCTACAGTCTACCGATCTAGCCAGGTCACCTGACCCCCTCCACCACCATATGCGAAGTGGACACAATAACACCGTAACCTTTAGGTGACAGTTGCCTTTTCCCAACCCATCAGGGAAGCCGACAGGGGGGGGGGGGGGGGGCAGGGGGGATTGGAGGGTAGACAAACAGGCCACTTGTCACAGGGCCCAGGGAGAGAGACAGACAGAACTGGGCACTCATTACATTGTATATTGAATGGGGGGCGGGGGGAGAGGGGCCTTCTTCGATGACTTTGTCCTAGACCAAGCCATGGTGGTGAATGGTGGTTTCTAGCTGATGACCCTGCAGCTGACCCATAGGCACCGGAGGAG
>NC_085874.1:25518483-25523483 GCF_034702125.1 Engraulis encrasicolus | reverse complement strand
TCTGACCGGGTGGATGGATTTGTCCCAGATTTGGTGTGTGAATGCTCTAGTGTAGGTCTATTGACTGATTAGATGTTGGAGGCCAGCACTTTCAAGATGGCTGAATTCAAGATGGCCGATTTTTTATTTTATTTTTTCGAATTTTTGTTGCCCCATAACTGGGTGGATTGATTTGCCCCGCAACACCTTATTTTAATGGTTCACCATTTCAGTGGATCTACCACATTGGGTACAGTGTAATAACCAGTGTAACAATATTCAATGCCATGTAAAGCTAGTGTAATACCAGTGTAACAAGATGCAATACCATGTAATACCACTTACACAGGGCTTGACATTAACTTTTCGATTGCCAGGCACTGTGGCTAGAGGTTTTTCTGCTTCACTAGCCATTCAGCTATTATACTAGCCACAAATTTGATTATTATTATTATTTAATCATCTAACATCTAACCTCAGAAGATGAGGTTCTTAAAGCAAGAAGATGAGTGCATGGGTCTGTACATGGAAAGAATATACGGTAATCTGATATGTCATACCATAGAATAAGCTACCTGCCAAATTGGCTAGTGACGTAATTGTTACCAGCCACCGCCAAGTTTTACCAGCATTTGGCCAGTTTGCAGGTGCCAGTGTCAAGCCCTGCACTCACACACAAATACATGATGTACCGTAAGTACAAAATTGGTACATGGTGTTACACGGTATTAAATACTGTTACACTGGTTACACTGTACCTAATGTGGTAGATCCACTGTAATAGTGAAACATTAAACCAGTGTTATCATTTTCTCCATATTTTCTTTTGCTTCGTTTTCACAATAGTCGTTTGGTTTTAAGCCTATGCATGTCATTGATATACAGCTATGTATAGATATTAAATATATTTCTTTTATATTTTTTATTTAACATATAAGTTTATAAGAAGGTGGACGGGAGTGGTAGGAATGATTGGGGACTGGAAGCGTCGCGTTTCAGGGATATCCCGATGTCGAAGGCAACTGCACAGGTCTAGTTACTGTATACAGTCTTTTGCTGTAACTATGTGTTACAGTATCAGACTGTAAACAGTAAGTTGCAGGAGAAAACTGCTGCCTGCTATTTACTGCAATTCTACAAGGTCATTTTTTAAGAGTGACATATTTTGGTCAAAATTGAGTTTAGACTGAAAATGCTCTTCATTACATCCCATTTATCTTCCGACAAATCCTAATATCTAAATGTGTCCTGTTTTATAGATATTGCTAAGTCAAATTTGCAGTAACTAGTGTCCAACTAGTATCCAACCTAATGGCAATGCTGGGGTGAGTTTCTCAAAAGAGAAGTTGTTAGCCTGTTAGCAACTTCGGTAGTTGCCAATGGGAAAATGCATTGAAAACAACAAAGTAGCTAATGTAGTTAGCAACTTTGGTTTTGAGAAATTCACCCCAGGCGCAGTTACTGCACGTTGCATTTATAGTAGGGCAATAACTGTTCACCATCTCCATCCATACACATTCTCTCCACTCTCAAAATCTACTGCCTGTAGAGTGAGGTAAATACACTTTGACAAGTAGATAAAACAGACCGATAGATAAAACAAGTTTGACCCTCAAAGAGAAGGGAGGGAGGGGTGGCTAAAATGTCCATGTCATCACTGAAGGAATGGACATTGGTGGATTGTTGGACGTACGTGAGGAAATGCAAACGTCCGGAACCTCATATAAAAAAGATGATATAAAAAGGATTTTTGGGTGAATACAGGAACAAAAATCAACAGAACTTGATGTAGAGAGCAGAGAGACAGAAATGAGGAAGACAGTGTCAACAAAAATAAAAAATAGAGACAAAGATAGTGGATGATTGATACTGTAGTGTAGAGCAGTAGCGATGGAGTGAAAGAAAGAAAGAAAGACAGACAGACAGAAAGAAAGAAAGAAAGAAAGAAAGAAAGAAAGAAAGAAAACAGGAGGAAAAGAAGAGTCAGGGTGTTGTCAGATAGAGCCCCTCTCTGCGCCTGTCTCCCATCACTGTCAAGATACTGGCAGGCTGCTGCTGAGGGGATACCATTTTAGCAGCGGACAGGCTGTCCATCGAGAGAGAGAGAGAGAGAGAGAGAGAGAGGGAGAGAGTGGGAGAGAGAGAGAGAAAGCAGACGGAATTGTTCGGCTGGGCAGAAGAAGACAGAGCGAGAGAGAGAGAGAGAGAGAGAGAGAGAGAGAGAGAGAGAGAGAGAGAGAGAGAGAGGGAGAGAGAGAGAGAGAGAGAGAGAGAGAGAGAGAGAGAGAGAGAGAGAGGATGAGCCGTCCATTGTCTGTTCTCTTCTCTTCTCTTCTTTTCTCTTCTCTTCTCTTCTCTTCTCTTCTCTTCTCTTCTCTTCTCTTCTCTTCTCTTCTCTTCTCTTGTCTGCTCTGTCTTAAACAATAGTGACGGGGCCAAACCTTGAATGCTGCGTTTACTCTTACCTCTGATGGCCTCTTAAAGGAGCACTTCTGCAAATTTCAATGTGCTGTTGTATTGCTCACGCTACCCTTGACTTGTCAGTACCCGGTGATGCTGTATTTTTCGGCTCAGCCCTTTCCGAGATCTGAGCTATTCTAATGGGGCAGATTTTGTTTACATTAAAAACCTTCTTAGCATAGGCCTACCCCAGATATTTTCCGAAAAGGTATCGCTGTTTCCTAGTTGTCTGCTGATGTTGCATAACCTTTTGGATGTTTTTGGGAATTAATCAAGATGCTTTAAAAAAAATATCAACAAACCCTGCCCCCATTACAATGACCAGGATCTCGGAAAAGGCTGAAAAAAAATCTCAGGTACTGACAAGTCCAGGGTAGTGTGAGCATTACAACTGCATGTTGAGGCCCTGCTGTGGCCTAATGGTAGGGCACTGGGTTACTACGCCGGCGACCCGGGTTCCATTCCTGCCAGGGTCATTTGCTGATCCTTCCCTGCCTCTCTCTCCCCACTCATTTCCTGTCTCTACTCCACTGTCCTGTCAAAAATAAAGGTAACCCCCCCCCAAAAAAACAAACAAAAACAAAACAACAACTGCATGTTGAAATAAGCTGAAGTTATCCTTTAATACTTACCATACCCTGCTCACCTCTGTCCTCTACATCTAGAATACTTACCAACCATACTCTCCTCCTCAGTGTGAAACGTTTGTAGGTGCCCATCAACCCATTTTAGCCTAAGCCCTTTTTGGGAGAAGGTGCCCTCTCCATATTAAAACCTAAATATCTCAGCCTCCGAAGCACATACGTAAAACATGAAATAGGTTGCATTTAAAAGCTAGGACCTTCATTGTACACTAGAATGTGTTCATTCAGCTCTAACATACCTACATTTTTAATAAAACAGCTCAAATCTGAAGAACCTTAATGCAGCGTATATGTCGCTCCAGGACACAATGCGTTAACCTCCTACACACAAAAAACAGTGCCTATTAATGATGATGTGATTACCAATAACAAAGAGATAATGGCTGACAATGCACAATGTACAGTATTCATGCACGTACAGTAATGCATGTACTATGTAGCCCCATGTGAACCCATAGTGTGTTTATGCATGGACGAACACATAAACATAATCCGAATATTGACATTCCCTCTAAAACATGTGAGACAGCACCGTGCAATTAAGCCCTCTATAGCTCCCTGTATTACTGTAATCGCAGGGCCGGCCCAAGCCTTTCTGGGGCCCTAAACAAAATTTAATCTGGTGTCCCCCCATTCCCCATATATAGTGGCTCCTGTTTCATACATCGTAGTAAATGGCACATGAGAAAAAAATGACTAGGGAGACTAGAGGACAATTCACTTTCTTCCTGGAACTTCGTAGCTCACTGGGGGCTCTAGTGGCTTGGGGGCCCTAAGCCACCGCATAGTTCGCTTATGCATCGGGCCGGCCCTGCACCCATTCATGTTCAGATTGTGATGAGTAATCATCCATACTAACTCAGGAAGGGGAGGGGGATGGGTGGTTGGGTGTATGATGGATTAGGTTGCCTCTCAGTTCTCAGCCTCACAGCAAGTTGCAGCTATTTACAAAATAAATAAACGGATAACTAACGAAATAAGCAAAAGAATAAGAGGCGATTCTGATTCGCCGGCTTATTCAGAATGCAAGTGGCAAGAAGAAAATAATAAAAAGCAACAGTTCAAAGAGGTTTGGGGATGTATATACGAAGCATTGTGAACACAGAGACAAGTAGTGAGGCGGGTGAGAGAGCATCAGATGCTGAAGGGAATCCTTCAAGTGTGTGTGTGTGTGTGTGTGTGTCTGTGGGGTGGGTTGCGGGGGGGGATGGGGCGACTATGCATTGAGGGGATGAAGGGATATTGGGCTGACTGGGTGGGGTGGGGGGCACATGTGTACAGAGGGAGGAATGGGTGGAGAGGGGAAAAACAAAAAACAAAGTAAAGTCATGATGTGGAAAAAAATAAATGGTTGATGTTATTTTTCAGTTTGTGAAGCATGTGATGTTTGTGATACCATGACTAAGTAAAAAATAAAATTGTATAAAAAAACAGAAAGCAAGTGGCAAAATTAGGTTGCCTCTCAGTTTCAAACAGCAATTTGCTGTTATTTGCAAAATAAATAAATTGATATATTAGAGGTAAGAGGCTACATTCTGATTCGCTGGCTGAATCAGAACGCAAGTGGCAGCCATTAGCCCCCAAAAAACCCTGTTAAAATTCATAAAATGAATAAATAAAAAAAATAGAAGAGGCTGCATTCGGATACGCTGGCCGAATCATGGACTGCCACTTGCATTCTGATTCAGCCAGCTATTAAAAAAAATTAGAAAAAAAAAAAGATAAATTGATGAAATTATGAAAATAAAAAATATTAGAGGCTGCATTCGGATACGTACACTGCTGGCCGAATCAGAATGTGAGCAAGGTACAGTAGATAAATCAATACTCCATGATAGACTGGCTATAAAGCGGAGTGATATGATTATGAATGGCAAATCAATGTAAATAAATAGAAACGTCCACAGGGGCTGATTG